>NW_023367041.1:0-58762 GCF_902167145.1 Zea mays | reverse complement strand
GATCATCGACCAGACGCTCATACACCTCACCCCACATATGTTTCTTGCCATAGATCACATTCTTGGATTTCTGGTGGAGACCATTTCTTGGTCTAAAATCCGTAGGTGTTAGCCTCGGTATTATTGAAAATGGTCATTCATGGCTATTTTCAAAAATGGGTTGTGTGGCCATTTATCATCGACTAGAGGCTCATACACCTCACCCCACATATGTTTCCTTGCCATAGATTACATTCTTGGATTTCTGGTGGAGACCATTTCTTGGTTAAAAACTCGTACGTGTTAGCCTTCGGTATTATTGAAAATGGTCATTCATGGCTATTTTCGGCAAAATGGGGGTTGTGTGGCCATTGATCGTCGACCAGAGGCTCATACACCTCACCCCACATATGTTTCCTTGCCATAGATCACATTCTTGGATTTCTGGTGGAGACCATTTCTTGGTCAAAAATCCGTAGGTGTTAGCCTTCGGTATTATTGAAAATGGTCGTTCATGGCTATTTTCGACAAAAATGGGGGTTGTGTGGCCATTGATCATCGACCAGAGGCTCATACACCTCACCCCACATATGTTTCCTTGCCATAGATCACATTCTTGGATTTCTGGTGGAGACCATTTCTTGGTCAAAAATCCGTAGGTGTTAGCCTTCAATTATTGAAAATGGTCGTCATGCTATTTCTGCTATTTTCAAAAATAGGGTTGTGTGGCCATTGATCGTCGACCAGAGGCTCATACACCTCACCCCACATATGTTTCCTTGCCATAGATCACATTCTTGGATTTCTGGTGGAGACCATTTCTTGGTCAAAAATCCGTAGGTGTTAGCCTTCGGTATTATTGAAAATGGTCGTTCATGGCTATTTTCGACAAAAATGGGGGTTGTGTGGCCATTGATCATCGACCAGACGCTCATACACCTCACCCCACATATGTTTCCTTGCCATAGATCACATTCTTGGATTTCTGGTGGAGACCATTTCTTGGTTAAAAACCGTACGTGTTAGCCTTCGTATTATTGAAAATGGTCATTCATGGCTATTTTCGGCAAAATGGGGGTTGTGTGGCCATTGATCATCGACCAGAGGCTCGTACACCTCACCCCACATATGTTTCCTTGCCATAGATCACATTCTTGGATTTCTGGTGGAGACCATTTCTTGGTTAAAAATCCGTACGTGTTAGCCTTGGTATTTTGAAAATGGTTCATGGCTATTTTCGACAAAAATGGGGGTTGTGTGGCCATTGATCATCGACTAGAGGCTCATACACCTCACCCCACATATGTTTCCTTGCCATAGATCACATTCTTGGATTTCTGGTGGAGACCATTTCTTGGTAAAAATCCGTAGGTGTTAGCCTTCGGTATTATTGAAAATGGTCGTTCATGGCTATTTTCGACAAAAATGGGGGTTGTGTGGCCATTGATCATCGACCAGACGCTCATACACCTCACCCCACATATGTTTCCTTGCCATAGATCACATTCTTGGATTTCTGGTGGAGACCATTTCTTGGTCTAAAATCCGTAGGTGTTAGCCTCTAGTATTATTGAAAATGGTCGCTCATGGCTATTTTCAAGGTCGCTCATGGCTATTTTCATAAAAAATGGGGGTTGTGTGGCCATTTATCATCGACTAGAGGCTCATAAACCTCACCCCACATATGTTTCATTGCCATAGATTACATTCTTGGATTTCTGGTGGAAACCATTTCTTGGTTAAAAACTCGTACGTGTTAGCCTTCGGTATTATTGAAAATGGTCATTCATGGCTATTTTCGGCAAAATGGGGGTTGTGTGGCCATTGATCGTCGACCAGAGGCTCATACACCTCACCCCACATATGTTTCCTTGTCGTAGATCACATTCTTGGATTTCTGGTGGAGACCATTTCTTGGTCAAAAATCCGTATGTGTTAGCCTTCGATATTATTGAAAATGGTCATTCATGGCTATTTTCGGCAAAATGGGGGTTGTGTGGCCATTGATCGTCGACCAGAGGCTCATACACCTCACCCCACATATGTTTCCTTGTCGTAGATCACATTCTTGGATTTCTGGTGGAGACCATTTCTTGGTCAAAAATCAGTAGGTGTTAGCCTTCGATATTATTGAAAATGGTCGTTCATGGCTATTTTCGACAAAAATGGAGGTTGTGTGGCCATTGATCATCGACTAGAGGCTCATACACCTCACCCCACATATGTTTCCTTGCCATAGATCACATTCTTGGATTTCTGGTGGAGACCATTTCTTGGTCAAAAATCCGTAGGTGTTAGCCTTCGGTATTATTGAAAATGGTCGTTCATGGCTATTTTCGACAAAAATGGGGGTTGTGTGGCCATTGATCATCGACCAGACGCTCATACACCTCACCCCACATATGTTTCCTTGCCATAGATCACATTCTTGGATTTCTGGTGGAGACCATTTCTTGGTCTAAAATCCGTAGGTGTTAGCCTCTAGTATTATTGAAAATGGTCGCTCATGGCTATTTTCAAGGTCGCTCATGGCTATTTTCATAAAAAATGGGGGTTGTGTGGCCATTTATCATCGACTAGAGGCTCATAAACCTCACCCCACATATGTTTCCTTGCCATAGATTACATTCTTGGATTTCTGGTGGAAACCATTTCTTGGTTAAAAACTTGTACGTGTTAGCCTTCGGTATTATTGAAAATGGTCATTCATGGCTATTTTCGGCAAAATGGGGGTTGTGTGGCCATTGATCGTCGACCAGAGGCTCATACACCTCACCCCACATATGTTTCCTTGTCGTAGATCACATTCTTGGATTTCTGGTGGAGACCATTTCTTGGTCAAAAATCCGTAGGTGTTAGCCTTCGATATTATTGAAAATGGTCATTCATGGCTATTTTCGGCAAAATGGGGGTTGTGTGGCCATTGATCGTCGACCAGAGGCTCATACACCTCACCCCACATATGTTTCCTTGTCGTAGATCACATTCTTGGATTTCTGGTGGAGACCATTTCTTGGTCAAAAATCCGTAGGTGTTAGCCTTCGATATTATTGAAAATGGTCGTTCATGGCTATTTTCGACAAAAATGGGGGTTGTGTGGCCATTGATCATCGACCAGAGGCTCATACACCTCACCCCACATATGTTTCCTTGCCATAGATCACATTCTTGGATTTCTGGTGGAGACCATTTCTTGGTCAAAAATCCGTAGGTGTTAGCCTTCGGTATTATTGAAAATGGTCGTTCATGGCTATTTTCGACAAAAATGGGGGTTGTGTGGCCATTGATCATCGACCAGACGCTCATACACCTCACCCCACATATGTTTCCTTGCCATAGATCACATTCTTGGATTTCTGGTGGAGACCATTTCTTGGTCTAAAATCCGTAGGTGTTAGCCTCTAGTATTATTGAAAATGGTCGCTCATGGCTATTTTCAAGGTCGCTCATGGCTATTTTCATAAAAAATGGGGGTTGTGTGGCCATTGATCGTCGACCAGAGGCTCATACACCTCACCCCACATATGTTTCCTTGCCATAGATCACATTCTTGGATTTCTGGTGGAGACCATTTCTTGGTCAAAATTCCGTAGGTGTTAGCCTTCGGTATTATTGAAAATGGTCGTTCATGGCTATTTTCGACAAAAATGGGGGTTGTGTGGCCATTGATCATCGACCAGACGCTCATACACCTCACCCCACATATGTTTCCTTGCCATAGATCACATTCTTGGATTTCTGGTGGACACCATTTCTTGGTCTAAAATCCGTAGGTGTTAGCCTCTAGTATTATTGAAAATGGTCGCTCATGGCTATTTTCAAGGTCGCTCATGGCTATTTTCATAAAAAATGGGGGTGTTGGGGACTTGCTCTCAAATGCTATGAATTAAGAACAAGGCAACATAAAATGTTAAATATCAATGCCCTTCGTCCGCCGAAACGTTATCTCCAGAAGGATCTAATGAACTTCGGACGAAGGTCACGAATATGATATTACAAAGGTTTCACCTTCGTAATTAAACTTATAAAGATAATATAAAGTAAAGTTGAAACATGAAACATTGCAAATAAACATCTTGAAAACAAATGATGTCATTCATATGTCTTATTATATGAATTTAAGATGTTTGAATACAACGATTAAATACATTTATACCTTTGCCTTGACAAGCAATCCGAATGATGCGTTAGTGATTACCGGAATGCGTGAACAGTAAAGGAATACTGTTCACTATTTATAGGTACAGGACACAGCCTGTGAGGAATTACAATTATGCCCCTCATAGAAGTTTACAACATCGACTCAGATCTTTATGGACTAAAAGGTCATTCCATCTTTAAGTCGGTTTCCAATACCGAAGCTTCATGAAGAAGAACCTTCGGTCATCTCATACAAACAGCTTCAGCCGAAAGCCGCTTCTTCCTAGAAGACCTTCGGCGACGAAGCATAGACCCAACAGTAGCCCCTTTCGCGGTGCTAGATCGTTTTTCGTAACGAGCTTGATCCGTGAAAAAAGTCTCTTAAGCTTCGGGGAGCCGAAGGTCCGAAAAAACACCTTCCCTGAGCTCGTTGTCGAGAAACGATTCAGTTTCCCGGCGCGTAGTGGTCCCACCTTGCAGAGTTACTGTGCATTCCTGCGGTCCACCGCGCAGCGAGTGCAAGCGGGCGTCCGCCTAGTGTAAAAATCCTGGCGCTTCGCCTTCTTACCTGCAGTACTATATAAACAAACGAGTAGGTGTGAAGTTACCACAGCATTCATTGCTATTTGCACTGTTTCGCTGCCAAATTTTTTAGCCATCGCCGAAGCTCGACTTTCGGAATCGAACGAAGCTCCAGCTTGAAGCCTGCTTCGTCAGAAGAAAATACTTCGGAAGAAAAAAGTATTAAATTTCTACAAATTCATAATCAAATGGCCAGAATACGCTCTACCGCCAGGGTTGAGCATGATGGGGACGAAGCTGAAGGTTCGGAGACTGTTCCCATCTCCGAAGCGATGCAGAGGTCCGGACTGGTAACTTCGGAGAAGATCCCTAGTGATGATGCAGGACAAGCAGAACAAGCAATTGCTGAAGCAGAAGAAGAAGATAATGGGGAAACTGATCCCGAAGATGATTACCGCATTGCCATGCCAAGCAAGCCCAGCCACTTGGACTTCGGGAAATCTACTATTTCGAAGGCTGATCTCTCCAAGATGGTGAAGTCGGGCTTTTTTAATGAAAATCAGAAGAAGCTATTACGCTTCGGAGGAGAAGAGACTACCCCAAAGCCGGAGAAGGACGAAATTGTTATTTTCAAAAGCTTTCTAAAGGCTGGATTAAGATTCCCTCTACATGGGATTATTGCAGAGGTACTGAAGAGGTTCGGTATCTATTTTCACCAGCTGACCCCTAACGCCATCGTTAGGCTTAGCGTTTATATCTGGGCACTCCGAAGCCAAGCGGTGGAACCATTTGCGGACAGCTTTTGCCGGGTCCACGAGCTGCATTATCAGACGAAGGCTAGAAAGGATGGACTGCACGACAATTTTGGTTGCTATAACTTCGCCTATCGGAAAACCACAAAATTTCCGGTAATCAGCTACCGAAGCAAATGGGCAGCAGGCTGGAAGTCAGAGTGGTTCTATGTCAAGGTTGATGACGACAAGGAGAAGCTTGTGCAAAGTCCACTGGAACTAATCTTCGGAGAAACCCGACCTCGCTGCAACATGACACCCGAAGGTCCAACACAACAAGCAATGGATGAATTCAGAATTATTGCAGAGCATATCAGTACAAGGGACCTGGTTCAGGAGTTTTTGGCTTTCAAAGTTTTTCCTAGTTTGAAAGAATGGGAAATGCCGAAGCTAAAGGGGGAGAAGAAAGAAGGTGAACTTGTACGTTTACCTTACTATTTCAAGTTTAAAAAGTACTTTAAAACACCTTGCCAAGAGTGGCTAGATACAATTGAAGTAATGTGCAATGAAATACTTGGCAATTATTCCAAAAAAGAAGATCAATTGATGACTGCGGCCTTCGGCACCCGTCCGAAGCGAAGACTAAACCGAGTGTTGGACGCCTTGGGTTTTGAATACCCTGATTATGAAAATCTGAACAAAGGTGCCGGAGGCCAGAAAAGGAAGAGGATAACCGAAGCCTCAAATAAAGATGAAGAAGAGACACCAAAGAAGAAGATTCCAAAGAAGAAGAAAGCATCTTCTCCGAAACGAAAAATATCCGACGAAGAAAAATCCCCCGCATCACCCTCTGCCACTGATGTGGAGGCAATTCTGAAGGTAATGACTGAATCCATGCCTGCGAAGCTAAGTCCACTAGGGCCTCAACTGACAAAATTTTTTCAGAAGGAAAAGGAGCCCGAAAGAATGAAGAAAACGACTAAAGTAAAAAGACAGAGGATGATCGGTGTGACAGAGGTAATTGACAAGACACCGCCAAGAGCTTCAGCTCAAAAAACACCAGCGGCTGCGGAAGGGACAAATATTGAAATTACACCTTCGGAGGTCGCGGTTGCCGAAGCTGCCTCAGCTGAAGATTTGAACCTGGAGAGCACAGTCGAACACATTGACAAAATACTGCTAGATATGGCTGCAGAAGAAGCTACCACCGCCGCCGAAGAGGCCGTGACCGCAGCGTCGGGGAAAGGAAAGGAAATTGCTGATGAAGTTTCAGAAAACGAAGCCTTCATGTTCCAGAATTTAATTGGAGAAAAACTATCAAAAGCTGAAATAGAAGAGCTTAGAGAGTATGCCAAATCCTGCGGATACAAACCTGGAGCACTCCTCTTCGGAGGCATTGATGATGAAAAATTAGATTGTATTCGAGATCAGACTGGAGCCAAAGTTATCGGTACTCTGTCAAAGAGTATCGGCTTTCCGAAGCTAGAAACAGACATCAGCCGCTACCGACGACAACATATCGTTGGTAGTTTATTTTATTCCAATTTCAAGGTGAACTACTTTTTCCCTTAACTTTTATTGTTTCTAATAATGGAGACATGCCTGACGAAGGTTATTTTTGTGCAGAGTATGCTGTTGAGCAAGGCCTTGAAAATGCAACAAGATTTTGAAGACAAAAAGCACGAAGTTATAATTGAAAATTTGGAAAACAGAATAAAGGAGCAATCAGATGCTATCGAGAAAAAGAACTTTGAGCTCCATGCAACCGAAGGTTTATTGGCGGAAGCCGAAGCAAAAATAACAGAACTGAACACGAAGCTTCTCCGTCAATCTGAGCAGTTCGAACGAGAAAAGCAAGATCTTAATGCAAAAATTGAAGCCGAAGCTCAACAAAATTCGGATTTGAGAAAACTATTGACAAGCCTTCAAGAAAAATGTTTGGAATTTAGCAACAAATGCATTCAACGATTAAGAAAAATTTTCTACTCAATTGGAGCCAGCAGTGAAAAATTCACCCCCTCAGCTGAAGATCTACCGAAGACCTTTGACCATATTGAGGGTGAGATTGACGAGCTCGACGAAGTCATAGCTGGGCACGGTGATTTCTGTGCCTGGGTGGCTTCTCGAGGCACCGCCGCAGCCTTCCTAAAAGCTGGCTGCGATCACGGAAAGATTGTCAATAGACCGAATTTCACTTTATCACCATCAATCTTAGATGACATTCCTGATCTCGCCCGAAGTATCTCGAATAGATTTGTAAAATTGATATGGACAAAAGGTGGGCGAGAAAAGGCTAGAGACGAAGCTCGGAGTCATCTCGAACCAGTAAGGAATCATACCTTGTGCTTACCTCTTCCTTCAAGCTTGACTTTGACTTACAACAACCTTATTCATGTAGGATGACGAAGCGAAACTGATGACTAAAAAATGCGCCGAAGCTGAAGCTCCTTGAAGATTAATAGTACACTGTAGACAGTACTTGAGAAATTTTTGAGATAACTTTGTAAATGTAACTAAAACTTGTCTTTAATGTATTCTGTTCATACCTTGTAATATGTTCTTACCCTTCCATTGATGTATGAGAAGTGCTTTGATGTGGACGAAATTTCCTTTTTTGAGCCGAAGGCGAAAAAACACCTTCCCTTCTTTTCGTACGCAGCAAAGCATAAAAAACAGCATTTCCCCTTCTTTCCGAAGCTCTCCCTTTTTGTAGACGAAGCTCTTTTTTTTTCTTTTTGCCGAAGCACCTACTTATGCCATGATGATGATTATCCTACATATGCCTGGATGAATGTTTATGAATGCAAATGCTATGATGTAATGTGATGTGCAAATGAATGTTCAAACGCGTATCCGAAGCCATACTCATGGCTACTATTTCCTTAAAAACAATCACACCTCAGCTCTGCATTCCCTTGGGAACGACTTTGGAGCTTCTTCGCCTTTACTTTTGGCGGAATCAGCTGTTGACTTTTCGCTGTAAGCTCTGCATTCCCTTAGGAACGACTTTGGAGCTTCTTCGCCTTTACTTTTGGCGGAATCAGCGTTGACTTTTCGCTGTAGGCTCTGCATTCCCTTAGGAACGACTTTGGAGCTTCTTCGCCTTTACTTTTTGGCACTCGATGGTGCGTTCTCAGCTTTTACATTTACAATTTGGGGGATTTTTCTCTTATAGAACTAAAAAAGGAAATTACATGTGACGGCCCCATTAAAAACCTTTCTCCCCCTTCAGAAAGGAAAAGGGTGCCATGAAAGAAAAAAAAATAAAAAATATGAAAAATTACATCGAGTTTATACATAATATCGCCGAAGCTCATCCGCATTCCAAGATCTAGGAATGTCGTTGCCGTCCATATCCTTCAATCTGTATGAACCAGGTCTTGACGAAGATGCTACTAAGAAAGGTTCATCCCATTTCAACTGCAACTTGCCTACTGTTTTCTGGGTTAGCCACTCTCCGAAGCACCAAGTGTCCTGGCTCAATATTCTTTAGCCGAACCTTTCTATCTCGCCATTTGATTGTTTCGGCTTGATATTTATTGATGTTCTCCACAGCTTGCAGCCTGATCCCTTCTAAAGCATCTTTTTCCACAGAACAAGCAGCTTCGGAACCTGATTCTGCCGAAGCTACTACTCTTATTGATCCGGTTTTAGCTTCCTCCGGAAGTTATTGCTTCGTCACCGAATAATAACTTGAATGGAGTAAAGCCTGTAGACCTTGATGTAGTTGTATTGTGGCTCCACACCACTTTGGTTAACTGATCTGGCCACTTTCCCCTGGGTTGATTGAAGATTAACTTCATTATTCCTGTCATAATAATGCCATTGGCTCTTTCAACAAGTCCGTTTGATTCCGGATGCCCTGACTGATGCAAAATGGATCTTCGTACCAATTTGATCACAGAAATCCCTGAAAGCTTCGGAATCAAACTGTGTTCCATTATCCACAGTGATAGCCTTCGGTACCCCGAAACGACAAACAATATTCTGCTAGAAAAACTTTTTGAACGGTGGCCGAAGTTATTGTGGCTAAAGGCTTTGCCTCAATCCATTTAGAAAAATATTCCACCGCAACTACAACATATCTTAGGTTCCCTTGGGCCGGTGGTAACGGACCTAACAAGTCAAGGCCCCACCTTTGTAATGGTCATATGGGTTGTATGAGTTGTGTTAAGGACGAAGGTTGTTTTTGATCTCTTGCACATTTCTGACAACCTTCGCACTTTTGAACTAATTCCGATGCGTCCGAGGCTGCCTTCGGGCCAATAAAACCCCTGACGGAAAACCTTTCCAAGTAACAGCCTAGATCCAATGTGAGATCCACACAGGCCTGCATGTATTTCTTTTCATCAACTCTATGCCTTCGGCTCTAGATAAACACCTTGAGTAGCGGAGCACAAACTCCATGTTTGTACAACTCCCCTTCTATCATGACATTATGACGAGCTCTTGCCTCTATCCTCCTGTTATAAGCTTCGTCATCTGAAAGAAATTTACCCCTGTAGGTAAGAGATGATCTCAGTTCTCCAATCTTCACTATAAACAGGAGATATATTGAGGACTGCTCTTTCAAGAAGTTCCACCGAAGGTGCTTTTATTGTTTCGAAGAACACATCCGAAGGTAAGGGCAGCCCCTGTGCCGCTGATTTAGCTAGCAAATCGGCATGCTCATTTTGTCCTCGAGGGATATTTTTAACAGAAATCCTTCGAAGGAAGCTTCAACTCTTCGGACCATGTCCAGATATTTTTCAAGCTTCAGATCTTTAGCCTTGCAAACTCTTGTCAATATGACCCGAAACAACCTGGGAATCAGTTTTAAGTATGGCCCTTCTGATTCCCATTGCTTTTAGCTTCCGAAGACCCAGAAGCAAGGCTTCGTACTCGGCGATGTTATTTGTGCAACTAAAATCAAGCTTTGTCGCATAGCAAGTTTTAACTTTGGAAGGTGAAACCAACACAGCAGCTGCTCCTGCTCCGAAGGTTCCCCAAGACCCATCGCAAAACACTATCCATGCTTCGGCATCTTTATTTGTTTCTTCCTCCTGAGCCCCTGGCGTCCAGTCAGCAATGAAATCTGCTAACGCCTGGGACTGAATCGAAGATCTATGAACATATTCAATACAGAATTTCGTTGAGCTCTGCAGCCCATTTTCCAATCCTTCCAGTAGCTTCTCTATTTCTCATAATATCCTTCAACGGCTGTGAAGAAGGAACAACAATATTGTATGCTTGAAAGTAATGCCGAAGTTTCCTGGATGCCATCAAAACAGCATACAACACCTTCTCCAATTCTGTATAGTTTTTTCTTTGATATACTAAGAACTTCAGATACAAAATACACTAGGACCTGCTTTTTGACTGGCCATCAAGCTTCTCCTGGACAAGTGCTGCACTCACCGCTGAGTGCGAAGCTGCCACATATAATAACAAAGGAGCCCCTGGCGTTGGTGGAGTTAATGTTGTTAAATCTATCAGGTATTGTTTCAATTCCTCGAAGGCTTTTTGTTGGCTTGGTCCCATTGAAAGACTTCGGCTGATTTCAGCACTTCGAAGAATGGTAAGTTTCTCTCCGCTGATCTGGATATGAATCTATGAGAGATGCCAACCTTCCTGTCAATCTTTGAGCCCCCTTTTTTGTAGTTGGTGGCTCCATCCGAAGTATAGCTCCAATTTTACTTGGATTAGCTTCGATTCCCTTTTGTTGAAACCAAACATCCAAGAAATTTCCCCTTCTTTTACTCCAAAAACACATTTTTCTGGATTCAATTTTAAGCCAGCTTGTCTGAAATTGGCGAAGGTCTCCTGTAAATCAGCAATATGATTCTCCTGTTTCGTGCTTTTTACAATGATGTCATCAACCATAAGTTAGCACATTTCTGCCTATCTGAGACTGGAGAACCCTCGCAGTCATTCTGCTGAAACTTCCTTCCAGCGTTTTTGAGCCCCTCAAGCATCGAAGATAGCAATACGTGCCCACTTGGAGTTATGAAGCTAGTCTTCGGCTCATCTTCCTTTTTTCATCCAGATTTGGTGGTAGCCTGAATAACAGTCTAACAGACTCATGAATTCTGAAGAAGCTGCTGCATCAACTAAAGAGTCTATCCTTGGCAATGGAATTCATCCTTCGGACAAGCCTGTGTTAAGATCTGTAAAATCGATACACATTCGCCACTTGCCATTGGCCTTTTTTACCATAACAGTGTTAGCTAGCCATTCTGGATACTTTACTTCTCTGATAACTCCTGCACTGAGGAGTCTTGTGACTTCATTACGAGCACCTTCGGCTTTATCATCTGACATTTTCCGAAGCCTCTGCTTTTCTGGGTCTGAAGGATGGATCAACATTGAGCGAGCAGTGCTCAATAACATCGCCTATTAACTCCGCAAAGATCATTGGCTGACCATGCCAAAAACATCTTTGTTGTTGAACAAAAACCTTATCAAGGTTTTCTCTTGTTTCTTCGGATAACTGAGAGGCCAACATCACCTTCTGCTCTGCTATGTCCTCCACATAAGAGCATGGGCTTCGGCTGATCTGCTGAAGCTGCTTTCTCCCTTCTGAATTTGTATTGTTCACAAGCTTCAGCTCCATCTATGTTATGGATTGCTTTTGAGTTAGTCCAGTTCCTTCGGCCCTTCTGGCAGCTTCCTGACTTCCATGGATAGCGATGGGTCCTTGATCCGAAGGTATCTTCATGCAGAGATACGCAGGATGAAGAATTGCTTCGAAAGCATTGAGGGTGCCACGACCAATGATTGCAATTGTAAGGATATTCCATGTCAACAATGTCAAACACAACTTGCTCAGTTCTGGTGTTGTTGATTGAACCCGAAGGTCACTGGCATGGTGATCTTGCCCAGTTCTACAATCTGTCTTCCTCCGAAGCCACAGAGAGGATGTGTAGCATCATGAATCTTATCTTCTGGCTCTTGCATTTGTCTGAAGGCCTTAGCAAATATGATATCAGCTGCACTACCTGTGTCAACCAAGACATTGTGGACCAGAAATCCTTTGATAACACAAGAGATAACCATGGCATCGTTGTGTGGGTAATCCTTGAGCTGAAGATCCTCTTGGGAGAAGGTAATGGAATGTGAGACCATCTTGACTTGATGAAGGGTCCCTGCACCCCAACATGCTGTACCCTTCTCTGTGCTTCTTTTTTCTGCTTCTTATTGGCTGGCTCTGAGGAACGAACCACCTGTAATCGGGAGCACCAGCTTCGGGTCCGATGACAGCTCCAGCTCGATCATTGAACGAAGCCATCAGCTCAAAAGTGGAAGTGAGTTCACCGGAGGTGGGCGCCAATGTTGGGGACTTGCTCTCAAATTCTATGAATTAAGAACAACGGCAACATAAAATGTTAAATATCAATGCCCTTCGTCCGCCGAAACGTTATCTCCAGAAGGATCTAATGAACTTCGGACGAAGG
The DNA here is from genome assembly GCF_902167145.1 of Zea mays. Lineage (NCBI taxonomy): Eukaryota > Viridiplantae > Streptophyta > Magnoliopsida > Poales > Poaceae > Zea > Zea mays. The sequence goes on along the minus strand of NW_023367041.1, from coordinate 45,957 downwards.
TCACGAATATGACATTACAAAGGTTTCACCTTCGTAATTAAACTTATAAAGATAATATAAAGTAAAGTTGAAACATGAAACATTGCAAATAAACTCTTGAAAACAATGATGTCATTCATATGTCTTATTATATGAATTTAAGATGTTTGAATACAACGATTAAATACATTTATACCTTTGCCTTGACAAGCAATCCGAATGATGCGTTAGTGATTACCGGAATGCGTGAACAGTAAAGGAATACTGTTCACTATTTATAGGTACAGGACACAGCCTGTGAGAATTACAATTATGCCCCTCATAGAAGTTTACAACATCGACTCAGATCTTTATGGACTAAAAGGTCATTCCATCTTTAAGTCGGTTTCCAATACCGAAGCTTCATGAAGAAGAACCTTCGGTTCATCTCATACAAACAGCTTCAGCGAAGCCGCTTCTCCTAGAAGAACCTTCGGCAACGAAGCATAGACCCAACAGGGGGTTGTGTGGCCATTTATCATCGACTAGAGGCTCATAAACCTCACCCCACATATGTTTCCTTGCCATAGATTACATTCTTGGATTTCTGGTGGAAACCATTTCTTGGTTAAAAACTCGTACGTGTTAGCCTTCGGTATTATTGAAACTGGTCATTCATGGCAATTTTCGGCAAAATGGGGGTTGTGTGGCCATTGATCATCGACCAGAGGCTCATACACCTCACCCCACATATGTTTCCTTGTCGTAGATCACATTCTTGGATTTCTGGTGGAGACCATTTCTTGGTCAAAAATCCATAGGTGTTAGCCTTCGATATTATTGAAAATGGTCGTTCATGGCTATTTTCGACAAAAATGGGGGTTGTGTGGCCATTGATTATCGACCAGAGGCTCATACACCTCACCCCACATATGTTTCCTTGCCATAGATCACATTCTTGGATTTCTGGTTGGAGACCATTTCTTGGTCAAAAATCCGTAGGTGTTAGCCTTCGGTATTATTGTAAATGGTCATTCATGGCTATTTTCGACAAAAAAGGGGGTTGTGTGGCCATTGATTCATCGACCAGAGGCTCATACACCTCACCCCACATATGTTTCCTTGCCATAGATCACATTCTTGGATTTCTGGTGGAGACATTTCTTGGTCAAAAATCCGTAGGTCTTAGCCTCTAATATTATTGAAAATGGTCGCTCATGGCTATTTTCAAGGTCGCTCATGGCTATTTTCATAAAAAATGGGGGTTGTGTGGCCATTTATCATCGACTAGAGGCTCATAAACCTCACCCCACATATGTTTCCTTGCCATAGATTACATTCTTGGATTTCTGGTGGAAACCATTTCTTGGTTAAAAACTCGTACGTGTTAGCCTTCGGTATTATTGAAAATGGTCATTCATGGCTATTTTCGGCAAAATGGGGGTTGTGTGGCCATTGATCGTCGACCAGAGGCTCATACACCTCACCCCACATATGTTTCCTTGTCGTAGATCACATTCTTGGATTTCTGGTGGAGACCATTTCTTGGTCAAAAAATCCGTAGGTGTTAGCTTTCGATATTATTGAAAATGGTCGTTCATGGCTATTTTCCGACAAAAATGGGGGTTGTGTGGCCATTGATCATCGACCAGAGGCTCCATACACCTCACCCCACATATGTTTCCTTGCCATAGATCACATTCTTGAATTTCTGGTGGAGGACATTTCTTGGTCAAAAATCCGTAGGTGTTAGCCTTCGGTATTATTGTAAATGGTCATTCATGGCTATTTTCGACAAAAATGGGGGTTGTGTGGCCATTGATCATCGACTAGAGGCTCATACACCTCACCCCACATATGTTTCCTTGCATAGATCACATTCTTGGACTTTCTGGTGGAGACCATTTCTTGGTCAAAAATCCGTAGGTCTTAGCCTCTTAATATTATGAAAATGGTCGCTCATGGCTATTTTCATAAAAAAAATGGGGGTTGTGTGGCCATTTATCATCGACTAGAGGCTCATAAATCTCACCCCACATATGTTTCCTTGCCATAGATCACATTCTTGGATTTTGGTGGAGACCATTTATTGGTCAAAAACTCGTACGTGTTAGCCTTCGGTATTATTGAAAATGGTCGTTCATGGCTATTTTCGGCAAATGGGGGTTCTGTGGCCATTGATCATCGACCAGAGGCTCGTACCACCTCACCCCACATATGTTTCCTTGCCATAGATCACATTCTTGGATTTCTAGTGGAGACCATTTCTTGGGCAAAAATCCGAATGTGTTAGCCTTTGGTATTTTTGAAAATGGTCATTCATGGCTATTTTCGACAAACTGGGGGTTGTGTGGCCATTGATCTTCGACCAGAGGCACATACACCTCACTACACATATGTTTCCTTGCCATAGATCACATTCTTGGATTTATGGTGGAGACCATTTCTTGGTCAAAAATCCGTAGGTGTTAGCCTTCCAGTGTCATTGAAAATGGTCGTTCATGGCTATTTTCGACAAAAATTAGGGTTGTGTGGCCATTGATTCGTCGACCAGAGGCTCATACACCTCACCCCACATATGTTTCCTTGCATAGATCACATTCTTGGATTTCTGGTGGAGACCATTTCTTGGTCAAAAATCCGTAGGTGTTAGCCTTAGGTATTATTGAAAATGGTCGTTCATTGGCTATTTTCGACAAAAATGGGGGTTGTGTGGCCATTGATCATCGACCAGACGCTCAATACACCCTCACCCCACATATGTTTCCTTGCCATAGATCACATTTTGGATTTCTGGTGGAGACCATTTCTTGGTCAAAAATCCGTAGGTGTAGCCTTCGGTATTATTGTAAATGGTCATTCATGGCTATTTTCGACAAAAAATGGGGGTTGTGTGGCCATTGATCATCGACCAGACGCTCATACACCTCACCCCCACATATGTTTCCTTGTCGTAGATCACATTCTTGGATTTCTGGTGGAGACATTTCTTGGTCTAAAATCCGTAGGTGTTAGCCTCTAGTATTATTGAAAATGGTCGCTCATGGCTATTTTCAAGGTCGCTCATGGCTATTTTCATAAAAAATGGGGGTTGTGTGGCCATTTATCATCGACTAGAGGCTCATAAACCTCACCCCACATATGTTTCATTGCCATAGATCACATTCTTGGATTTCTGGTGGAGACCATTTCTTGGTTAAAAACTCGTACGTGTTAGCCTTCGGTATTATTGAAAATGGTCGTTCATGGCTATTTTCGGCAAAATGGGGGTTGTGTGGCCATTGATCATCGACCAGAGGCTCGTACACCTCACCCCACATATGTTTCCTTGCCATAGATCACATTCTTGGATTTCTGGTGGAGACCATTTCTTGGTCAAAAATCCGTACGTGTTAGCCTTTGGTATTTTTGAAAATGGTCATTCATGGCTATTTTCGACAAAAATGGGGGTTGTGTGGCATTGATCTTCGACCAGAGGCTCATACAACCTCACTACACATATGTTTCCTTGCCATAGATCACATTCTTGGATTTATGGTGGAGACCATTTCTTGGTCAAAAATCCGTAGGTGTTAGCCTTCAGTGTCATTGAAAATGGTCGTTCATGGCTATTTTCGACAAAAATTAGGGTTGTGTGGCCATTGATCGTCGACCAGAGGCTCATACACCTCACCCCACATATGTTTTCTTTGCCATAAATCACATTCTTGGGATTATTGGTGGAGACCATTTCTTGGTCAAAAATCCGTAGGTGTTAGCCTTTCGGTATTATTGAAAATGGTCGTTCATGGCTATTTTCGACAAAAATGGGGGTTGTGTGTCCATTGATCATCGACCAGACGCTCATACACCTCACCCCACATATGTTTCCTTGCCATAGATCACATTCTTGGATTTCTGGTGGAGACCATTTCTTGGTCTAAAATCCGTAGGTGTTAGCCTCTAGTATTATTGAAAATGGTCGCTCATGGCTATTTTCAAGGTCGCTCATGGCTATTTTCATAAAAAATGGGGTTGTGTGGCCATTTATCATCGACTAGAGGCTCACTAAACCTCACCCCACATATGTTTCCTTGCCATAGATTACATTCTTGGATTTCTGGTGGAAGCCATTTCTTGGTTAAAAACTCGTACGTGTTAGCCTTCGGTATTATTGAAAATGGTCATTCATGGCTATTTTCGGCAAAATGGGGGTTGTGTGGCCATTGATCGTCGACCAGAGGCTCATACACCTCACCCCACATATGTTTCCTTGTCGTAGATCACATTCTTGGATTTCTGGTGGAGACCATTTCTTGGTCTAAAATCCGTAGGTGTTAGCCTCTAGTATTATTGAAAATGGTCGCCATGGCTATTTTCAAGGTCGCTCATGGCTATTTTCATAAAAAAATGGGGGTTGTGTGGCCATTTATCATCGACTAGAGGCTCATAACCTCACCCCACATATGTTTCCTTGCCATAGATTACATTCTTGGATTTCTGGTGGAAGCCATTTCTTGGTTAAAAACTCGTACGTGTTAGCCTTCGGTATTATTGAAAATGGTCATTCATGGCTATTTTCGGCAAAATGGGGGTTGTGTGGCCATTGATCGTCGACCAGAGGCTCATACACCTCACCCCACAAATGTTTCCTTGTTGTAGATCACATTCTTGGATTTCTGGTGGAGACCATTTCTTGGTCAAAAATCCGTAGGTGTTAGCCGTCGATATTATTGAAAATGGTCGTTCATGGCTATTTTCGACAAAAATGGGGGTTGTGTGGCCATTGATCATCGACCAGAGGCTCATACACCTCACCCCACATATGTTTCCTTGCCATAGATCACATTCTTGGATTTCTGGTGGAGACCATTTCTTGGTCAAAAATCCGTAGGTGTTAGCCTTCGGTATTATTGTAAATGGTCATTCATGGCTATTTTCGACAAAAATGGGGGGTTGTGTGGCCATTGATCATCGACCATAGGCTCATACACCTCACCCCACATATGTTTCCTTGCCATAGATCACATTCTTGGATTTCTGGTGGAGACCATTTCTTGGTCAAAATCCGTAGGTCTTAGCCTCTAATATTATTGAAAATGGTCGCTCATGGCTATTTTCATAAAAAATGGGGGTTGTGTGGCCATTTATCATCGACTAGAGGCTCATAAATCTCACCCCACATATGTTTCCTTGCCATAGATCACATTCTTGGATTTTTTGGTGGAGACCATTTCTTGGTCAAAAACTCGTACGTGTTAGCCTTCGGTATTATTGAAAATGGTCGTTCATGGCTATTTTCGACAAAATGGGGGTTGTGTGGCCATTGATCATCGACCAGAGCTCGTACACCTCACCCCACATATGTTTCCTTGCCATAGATTACATTCTTGGATTTCTGGTGGAAACCATTTCTTGGTTAAAAACTCGTACGTGTTAGCCTTCGGTATTATTGAAAATGGTCATTCATGGCTATTTTCGGCAAAATGGGGGTTGTGTGGCCATTGATCGTCGAGCAGAGGCTCATACACCTCACCACACATATGTTTCCTTGTCGTAGATCACATTCTTGGATTTCTGGTGGAGACCATTTCTGGTCAAAAATCCGTAGGTGTTAGCCTTCGATATTATTGAAAATGGTCGTTCATGGCCATTTTCGACAAAAATGGGGGTTGTGTGGCCATTGATCATCGACAAGAGGCTCATACACCTCACCCCACATATGTTTCCTTGCCATAGATCACATTCTTGGATTTCTGGTGGAGACCATTTCTTGGTCAAAAATCCGTAGGTGTTAGCCTTCGGTATTATTGTAAATGGTCATTCATGGCTATTTTCGACAACAATGTGGGTTGTGTGGCCAATGATCATCGACCAGAGGCTCATACACCTCACCCCACATATGTTTCCTTGCCATAGATCACATTCTTAGATTTCTGGTGGAGACCATTTCTTGGTCAAAAATCCGTAGGTCTTAGCCTCTAATATTATTGAAAATGGTCGCTCATGGCTATTTTCATAAAAAATGGGGGTTGTGTGGCCATTATCATCGACTAGAGGCTCATAAATCTCACCCCTCATATGTTTCCTTGCCATAGATCACATTCTTGGATTTTTGGTGGAGACCATTTCTTGGTCAAAAACTCGTACGTGTTAGCCTTCGGTATTATTGAAAATGGTCATTCATGGCTATTTTCGGCAAAATGTGGGTTCTGTGGCCATTGATCATCGACCAGAGGCTCGTACACCTCACCCCACATATGTTTCCTTGCCATAGATCACATTCTTGGATTTCTGGTGGAGACCATTTCTTGGGCAAAAATCCGAATGTGTTAGCCTTTGGTATTTTGAAAATGGTCATTCATGGCTATTTTCGACAAAAATGGGGGTTGTGTGGCCATTGATCTTCGACCAGAGGCTCATACACCTCACTACACATATGTTTCCTTGCCATAGATCACATTCTTGGATTTATAGTGGAGACCATTTCTTGGTCAAAAATCCGTAGGTGTTAGCCTTCAGTGTCATTGAAAATGGTCGTTCATGGCTATTTTCATAAAAAAATGGGGGTTGTGTGGCCATTTATCATCGACTAGAGGCTCATAAATCTCACCCCACATATGTTTCCTTGCCATAGATCACATTCTTGGATTTTGGTGGAGACCATTTCTGGTCAAAAACTCGTACGTGTTAGCCTTCGGTATTATTGAAAATGGTCGTTCATGGCTATTTTCGACAAAATGGGGGTTGTGTGGCCATTGATCATCGACCAGAGGCTCGTACACCTCAACCCCACATATGTTTCCTTGCCATAGATTACATTCTTGGATTTCTGGTGGAAACCATTTCTTGGTTAAAAACTCGTACGTGTTAGCCTCGGTATTATTGAAAATGGTCATTCATGGCTATTTTCGGCAAAATGGGGGTTGTGTGGCCATTGATCGTCGAGCAGAGGCTCATACACCTCACCACACATATGTTTCCTTGTCGTAGATCACATTCTTGGATTTCTGGTGGAGACCATTTCTTGGTCAAAAATCCGTAGGTGTTAGCCTTCGATATTATTGAAAATGGTCGTTCATGGCCATTTTCGACAAAAATGGGGGTTGTGTGGCCATTGATCATCGACAAGAGGCTCATACACCTCACCCCACATATGTTTCCTTGCCATAGATCACATTCTTGGATTTCTGGTGGAGACCATTTCTTGGTCAAAATCCGTAGGTGTTAGCCTTCGGTATTATTGTAAATGGTCATTCATGGCTATTTTCGACAACAATGTGGGTTGTGTGGCCAATGATCATCGACCAGAGGCTCATACACCTCACCCCACATATGTTTCCTTGCCATAGATCACATTCTTAGATTTCTGGTGGAGACCATTTCTTGGTCAAAAATCCGTAGGTCTTAGCCTCTAATATTATTGAAAATGGTCGCTCATGGCTATTTTCATAAAAATGGGGGTTGTGTGGCCATTTATCATCGACTAGAGGCTCATAAATCTCACCCCTCATATGTTTCCTTGCCATAGATCACATTCTTGGATTTTTGGTGGAGACCATTTTCTTGGTCAAAAACTCGTACGTGTTAGCCTTCGGTATTATTGAAAATGGTCATTCATGGCTATTTTCGGCAAAATGTGGGTTCTGTGGCCATTGATCATCGACCAGAGGCTCGTACACCTCACCCCACATATGTTTCCTTGCCATAGATCACATTCTTGGATTTCTGGTGGAGACCATTTCTTGGGCAAAAATCCGAATGTGTTAGCCTTTGGTATTTTTGAAAATGGTCATTCATGGCTATTTTCGACAAAAATGGGGGTTGTGTGGCCATTGATCTTCGACCAGAGGCTCATACACCTCACTACACATATGTTTCCTTGCCATAGATCACATTCTTGGATTTATGGTGGAGACCATTTCTTGGTCAAAAATCCGTAGGTGTTAGCCTTCAGTGTCATTGAAAATGGTCGTTCATGGCTATTTTCGACAAAAAATTAGGGTTGTGTGGCCATTGATCGTCGACCAGAGGCTCATACACCTCACCCCACATATGTTTCCTTGCCATAGATCACATTCTTGGATTTCTGGTGGAGACCATTTCTTGGTCAAAAATCCTGTTGGGGTCGTGCTTCGGTGCGCCGAAGGTCTCACACAAAGAAGCAGCTTCGGCTGAAGTCGTCTCCAAGAGATGGCCGAAGGTCCCTTTTCATGGAGCTTCGGCGTTTTAAACCGACATAGAGATAGAATGACCTTTTTATACATATAGGTCTGAGTCAATGCTGTAAACTTTCGCAAGGGGCATAATTGTAATTGTCACAGGCTGCGACCTGTGCCTATAATAGATGAACAGTACCTCTGTACTGTTCACGTGAGCCTGTCATTTGCTTTCACATCACGCTTGTACTTTTGCCTTCCGCAGGACCGAAGGTACATTTGTAATTCAAAGTCATTTATATTCATTAATACAAGTAGAGATAACTCTATGACAATATTTAAATGTTTATTTCATATTCTATGATTTATGTGAATGCTTCATTCTTCGTTGTTATGCTTACGAAGGTATGTCCTTCGTAACCTTCGTCCGAGATGCTTTATATCCCGAAGGGATATATCGTTATGGAGGACGAAGGACCTTAACAACTTAACATTTTTTGTGTTGCCTTGTTCTTAATTCTTAGCATTTGAGAACAAGTCCCCAACATTGGCGCCCACCGTGGGGCTCGAACCCACGACCATCACTTCCACCTTTCTGAGCTGATGGCTTCGTTCAACACTCAAGCTGGAGCTGCTTCGGCTTCGAAGCTGGTGCTCCCGATAACAGGCGGTTTCTTGCTCAGAGCCAGCTAACAAAAAGCAGAAGAAGGAGGCTCAGAGAAGGGTACAGCATGTTGGAGTGCAGGGACCCTTCATTAAGTCAAAATGGTCTCACATTCCGATTACCTTCTCTCAGGAAGATCTTCAGCTCAAGGACTATCCTCACAATGATGCTATGGTCATTTCTTGTGTGATCAAAGGGTTTCTGGTTCACAATGTCCTAGTTGACACAGGCAGTGCAGCTGACATTATATTTGCCAAAGCCTTCAGACAGATGCAAGAGCCTGAAGACAAGATTCATGATGCTACGCACCCTCTTTGTGGCTTCGGAGGGCGGCAGATTGTGGCACTCGGGAAGATTACCATGCCGGTAACCTTCGGATTTGTTAATAACACAAGGACTGAGCAAATTGTGTTTGATATTGTTGACATGGAATACCCTACAACGCCATCATTGGTCGTGGTACCCTAAATGCTTTTGAAGCAATTCTTCACCCAGCTTATCTCTGCATGAAGATACCTTCGGACCAAGGGCCTATTGCTATTCATGGGAGTCAGGAAGCTGCCAGAAGGGCCGAAGGAAGCTGGACTGATTCCAAGGCAATCCATAATATAGATGGAGTTGAAGCTTGTGAACAGTACAAGTTCAGGAGGGAAAAAGCAGCTTCGGCTGATCAGCCGAAGCCCATGCTGCTGTGTGAGGATATAGCAGAGCAGAAGGTGCTATTGGGCTCGCAATTATCTGAAGATCAAGAGAAAACCTTGATAAGGTTTTTATTCAACAATAAAGATGTTTTTGCATGGTCAGCCAATGATCTTTGTGGAGTGAATCGGGATGTTATTGAACATTCGCTCAATGTTGACCCATCCTTCAGACCCCGCAAGCAGAGGCTTCGGAAAATGTCTGATGACAAGGCCGAAGGGGCTCGCAACGAAGTAAAAAGACTCCTAAGTGCAGGAGTTATCAGAGAAGTGAAGTATCCAGAATGGCTAGCTAACACTGTTATGGTGAAGAAGGCCAATGGAAAGTGGAGAATGTGTATTGATTTCACAGATCTCAACAAGGCTTGTCCGAAGGATGAGTTCCCGCTGCCAAGGATAGACTCTTTAGTTGATGCAGCAGCTTCTTCGGAACTCATGAGTCTCCTGGATTGTTACTCAGGCTATCATCAAATCTGGATGAAAAAGGAGGATGAGCCGAAGACTAGTTTCATAACCCCAAGTGGTACATATTGCTATCTTCGGATGCCTGAGGGGCTTAAGAATGCTGGAGGGAGTTTCAGCAGGATGACTGCGAAGGTTCTCCAATCTCAGATAGGCAGAAATGTGTTGACCTATGTTGATGACATTATTGTAAAAAGCACGAAGCAAGAAGACCATATTGCTGATCTGCAGGAGACCTTCGCCAGTTTCAGACAAGCTGGTCTGAAGCTGAATCCAGAAAAATGTGTCTTCGGAGTAAAGAAGGGTAAGTTCCTTGGATGCTTGGTTTCAACAAAGGGAATTGAAGCTAACCCAAATAAAATCGAAGCTATACTTCGAATGGAGCCACCAACCACAAGAAAGGGGGCCCAAAGATTGACAGGAAGACTGGCATCTCTTAACAGATTTATATCCAGATCAGCGGAAAGGAATCTACCCTTCTTCGAGGTGCTAAAATCAGCTGAAGTCTTTCAATGGGGCCCAGCTCAACAAAAAGCTTTCGAAGAACTCAAGCAATACCTGATAGATCTAACAACATTAACTCCACCAATGCCAGGGGCTCCTCTGTTGTTGTATGTGGCAGCTTCGCACTCAGCAGTAAGTGCGGCACTTGTGCAGGAGAAGTTTGATGGACAAATCAAGAAGCAGGTCCCAGTATATTTTGTATCTGAGGTCCTTAGTGTCTCAAAGAAAAATTATACAGAACTGGAGAAGGTGTTGTATGCCGTTCTAATGGCATCCAGGAAGCTTCGGCATTATTTTCAGGCATATAATATTATTGTTCCTTCTTCGCAGCCGTTGAAAGATATCATGAGAAATAAAGAAGCTACTGGCCGAATTGGAAAATGGGCTGCGGAGCTTAATGAATTTTACATTGATTATGTGCACAGATCCTCGATCCAGTCTCAAGCATTGGCAGATTTTATTGCCGACTGGACGCCAGGGGCTCAGGGCGAAGAAGCGAATAAAGATGCCGAAGCTTGGACAGTGTTTTGTGATGGCTCCTGGGGAACCTTCGGAGCAGGAGCAGCTGCTGTTTTGGTTTCACCATCCAAGGTTAAAACTTGCTACGCAGCAAGACTGGACTTCAGCTGCACAAATAATATTGCTGAGTACGAAGCCTTGCTCCTGGGTCTTCGGAAACTAAAGGCGATGGGGATCAGGAGGGCGATCCTTAAAACTGATTCTCAGATTGTTTCGGGTCATATTGACAAAAGTTGCAAGGCTAAAGACCCGAAGCTTGAAAAATACCTAGACACAGTCCGAAGGATCGAAGCTTCCTTCGAAGGATTTTCTGTTAAGAATATCCCTCGAGGGCAAAATGAACATGCTGATTTGTTAGCCAGGTCTGCAGCACAGGGGCTGCCGCTACCTTCGGATGTATTCTTCGAAACAATAAAGGCACCTTCAGTAGAGTTACTTGAAAGAGCAGTTCTTACTATTTCTCCTGTGTACAGTGAAGATTGGAGAACTGAAATAATTTCTTACCTTCAGGGCAACTTCCTATCAGATGACGAAGCTTATAATAAAAGAATAGAGGCAAGAGCTCGCCCGTATATCATTATAGAAGGGGAGTTATACAAGCATGGAGTTTGTGCCCCGCTGCTCAAGTGCTTGTCTAGAGCCGAAGGTATAGAGTTGATGAAGGAGATACATGCAGGCCTTTGTGGATCCCACATCGGATCCAGGCCGTTACTTGGAAAAGTGTTCCGTCAAGGATTTTATTGGCCGAAGGCAGCTTCGGATGCAGCTGAGTTAGTTCAAAAGTGCGAAGGTTGTCAGAAATGTGCAAGAGATCAAAAACAACCTTCGTCTTTGACACAGCTAATACAACCCATCTGGCCATTGCAAAGGTGGGGCCTCGATTTGCTGGGCCCATTACCACCGGCTCAAGGCAATCTGAAATATGTTGTAGTTGCTGTGGAATATTTTTCCAAGTGGATTGAGGCGAAGCCATTAGCTACAATAACTTCGGCCACTGTCCAAAAATTTTTCTGGCAGAATATTGTCTGTCGCTTCGGAGTGCCGAAGGCTATAACTGTAGATAATGGAACACAATTCGACTCCGAAGAATTCAGAAATTTTTGTGATCAAATTGGCACGAAGATCCACTTTGCGTCAGTCAGGCACCCGGAGTCGAATGGGCTTGTTGAAAGGGCCAACGGCATCATAATGACAGGAATAATGAAGCTAATCTTTAATCAACCAAGGGGAAAGTGGCCAGATCAGCTTACCAAAGTGGTATGGAGCCATAACATAACAACATCAAGATCTACAGGCTTTACCCCATTTAAGTTGTTATTTGGTGACGAAGCAATAACCCCGGAAGAAGCCAAAGCTGGATCAATAAGAGTGGTAGCTTCGGCAGAATCAGGTCCCGAAGATACTTGTCTCGTGGAAAAAGATGCCTTAGAAGGGATCAGGCTTCAGGCCGTGGAGAATATCAATAAGTACCAGGCTGAAACAGTTAAATGGCGAGATAGAAAGGTCCGGCTAAAAAATATTGAGCCAGGACACTTGGTGCTTCGGAGAGTGGCCAATCCGGATACAGTGGGCAAATTGCAACTGAAATGGGAAGGGCCTTTCTTAGTAGCATCTTCGTCAAGGCCTGGTTCGTACAGACTGAAGGACATGGATGGCAATGAAATTCCAAGATCTTGGAATGCGGATGAGCTTCGGCGGTTTTATGTATAACTCGATGTAATTTTGACTTTTCTTTTCTTTTTCATGGCACCCTTTTCCTTTCTAAAGGGGGAGAAAGGTTTTTAATGGGGCCATCTTATGTAATTTCCTTTTTAGTTTTATAAGAGCAAAATCCCCCAAAGAATGTAAATGTAAAAGCTGAGAGCGCACCATCGAGTGCCGAAACTAAAAAAGAGAAGAAGCTCCAAAGACGTCCCTAAGGGGATGCAGAGCTCACAGCGAAAAGTCAACGCTGATTCCGCCGAAAGTAAAAGGCGAAGAAGCTCCAAAGTCGTTCCTAAGGGAATGCAGAGCTTATACCGTCTAAGTAAAAGACGAAGAAGCTCCAAAGACGTCCCTAGGGGGATGCAGAGCTTACAGCGAAAAGTCAACGCTGATACTGCCTAAGTAAAAGGCAAAGATGCTCCAAAGTCGTTCCTAAGGGAATGCAGAGCTGACGTGTGTTTGCTCCTAAGAAAATGATGGATGAGTGTGGCTTCGGACATACGCTTCGGACATTCATTTGCACATTACATCATGGCATTTGCATGCATAAGCATTCATTCATAGCATTTGTGTTCCTAAATGGTTGCTTCGGCACAGAGAAAAGTTTCGGATAAATGGTTTGTAATGATTCGTTATGTAAAAGAAAGGTTTCGAAGAAGTGGTTTTTTATGAATCGTTGTGTATAAGAGTAGCAGTCTTTTATGTTTTGCTATGTAAAAGCTTCGGCAGAAGGAAGAAGTAGTCTTTTATGTTTTGCTATGTAAAAGCTTCGGCAGAAAGAAGAAGTAGTTTTTTATGTTTTGCTATGTGAAGAAAAGCTTTGGCAAAAAGAGGAAGCGGCCGTTTAGGCTTCGTTGTGTACGAAAAGAAGGGAAGGTGTTTTTTCGCCTTCGGCTCAAAATACTGATTTCGTCCACATCAAAGCGACTCAATCGAAGGGTAAGAATATATTACAAGGTATGTACAAAGTTCCTTGAGAACAGTTCAATTGTATTTACAAAACTTGTTACAAAAGTATCCTGAGTTTTTTCCTATAGTACATTTCTACTGATCTTCATTAAGCTTCAGCTTCGGCGACAGTTTCGGCGACATAACTTAGGCATCATCTTCACCTTCGTCATCCTACATAAATCAAGGAATCGTGAGTAAAAATCAAGTGCAAAGAAAAAGGTAAGTACGAAGTATTATCTCTTACTGGTTCAAGATGACTTCGTGCTTCATCTCCAGCCTTCTCCCGCCCGCCTTTTGTCCATATCATTTTTATAAATCTATTGGAGATACTTCGGGCAAGGTCAGGCATATCATCCAGGATTGATGGAGATAAGGTGAAGTTGGGCCTGTTGACAACTTTTCCATGTTCGCAGCCGGCCTTCAGAAATGCAGCAGCCGTACCCCGAGAAGCTACCCAGGCACAGAAGTCGCCGTGCCCGGCTATAACTTCGTCAAGCTCTTCGATTTCAGCTTCAATATGATCGAAGGCCTGGGGTAAATTTTCCGCCGAAGGGTTAAATTTCCCACTGCTGGCTCCAACAGAGTAAAATATCTTCTTTAATCGTCCAATACAATTATTGCCAAAGTTCAAGCATTTGTCTTGAAGGCTTGTTAATGCTTTCTTCAATTCTGAGCTGGTCTGGACTTCGGCTTTAAGCTTCGAATTCAGTTCTAGCTTCTCCTGATCAAATTGTTTTGATTGATTGATAAGTTTCGAATTTAACTCTAATATTTTAGCCTCAGTTTCAGCCAGCAAGCCTTCGGTCGATTGGAGCTCGAAGTCTTTCTTTTCAATGATGGCAGATTGCTCTTTTATTTTGCTTTCCAAGTTTTCAATTATAGCTTCGTGCTTTTTGTCCTCCAAGTCTTGTTGCATCTTCAGAGCTTTGCTCAGTAGCATGCTCTGAACAGAAGCAACTTATGTTAAATAATATTTTCATTGTTAACGGCAATAAAAACCAGAGAAAAAGGTTGTTTACCTTGAAGTTAGAATAAAACAAGCTGCCGACGATATGTTGTCGTCGGTAGCGGCTGATGTCTGTCTCTAGCTTCGGAAAACCGATACTCTTCGATAGAGTACCGATTACCTTAGCTCCAGTCTGGTCTCGAATACAGCCTAGTTTTTCATCATCTACACCCCCAAATAGGAGGGCACCTGACTTGTAGCCGCAAGACTTGGCGTAGTCTTTAAGTTCTTCTATTTCGTCCTTCGTCAGTTTTTGCCCAACTAAGTTCTGGAAAGAGTAGGCTTCGTCGTCCGAAGGGTCTTCGGCTATTTCTTTTCCTTTCTCAGGCACTGTGGCCATAGTTTTTTCAGTAGTAGCACCAGCTTCTTCTGCAGCCATGTCTTCCAAAATCTTGTTGATATTCTCAATCGTGGTTTTTAAGTTTGTATCTTCGGCTGTAGCGGCTTCGGTAGCCGCGACCCCCGAAGCTACGCCTTCGACGATTGTTGTACCTTCGGCAGCTGCCGTTTTTTGGATTGACGCCCTTGGCGGCGTCTTATCGATAACTTCAGTTACCGCAATGATTCTTTGCCGCTTGGGTTTGCTTGTCTTCGTCTGATCCGGCTCGTCCACCTTTCGAAAAAGCTTCGTCAGTTGGAGCCCTAGTGGACTTAGCTTCGTGGGCATGGGTTCAGTCATTACCTTTAAAATTTCATCCACGTCGCTGGTAGAAGGCGGTGTGGGGGACCCCTCTTCTTCGGGTGATTTGCGCTTCGGAGTGGATATTGTTCTTTTCTTGATAATTTTCTTTTTCTTTGCTGGTCCTTCTTCATCTCTGATCAGAGTTTCGGTTTCGGCTACTCTTTTTCTTTTATGGCCCTCGGCACCCTTGTTCAACTGCTCGTAGTCTGAATACTCGAAGCCCAGGGCATCAAATACTCGGTTCAGTCTTCGTTTCGGTCGGGCACCGAAAGCTGCTGTCATTAATTGATCCTCTTTTTTGGAGTAATTCCCCAGGATCTCATTGCACATCACCTCAATTGATTCTAACCACTCTTTGCAGGGTTTTTTGAAGTACTTTTTAAACTTGAAGTGATAGGGAAGCCGGACGAGTTCACCCTTCTTCTTCTCTCCCTCCAGCTTCGGCATCTCCCACTCTTTTAGAGTAGGGAAAACTCTGAATGCCAAGAACTCTTGAACTAGATCCCTGGTGCCAATATGTTCTGAGATAATTTCAAATTCACCCAGAGCAGCCCAGGTGGGACCTTTTAGGTCCCCAATGTGGCATCGTGGCCTTGTCTCTCCGAAGATTAACTCCAAAGGGCTTTGTACCAGTTTATCTTTGTCTTCGTCAACTTTTACATAAAACCACTCAGATTTCCAACCTGCTGGCCATTTGCTTCGGTAGCTGATGACAGGACACTTTGTTGTCTTCCGGTAGGCAAAATTATAGCAACCGAAATTTTCATGTAGCCCATCTTTTCTGGCCTTTGTTTGGTAATGTAATTCGTGAGCTCGGCAGAAGCTGTCAGCAAATGGTTCCACAGCTTGGCTTCGGAGGGCCCAGATATAAACATTGAGCCTAACGATGGCGTTAGGAGTCAATTGATGAAAATAGATACCAAACCTCCTTAGTATCTCCGCAACAATACCGTGGAGAGGGAATCTAAGCCCGGCTTTTAAAAAACTCTTGAAAATAACAATCTCATCCTTCCTTGGCTTCGGGGTGGTTTCTTCTTCCCCGAAGCGGAGTAGCTTCTTCTGGTCCTCATTGAAATAACCTGCTTTCACCATCTTCGAAAGGTCAGCTTTTGAAACAGTTGATTTCCCAAAATCCAGGTGACTGGGCTTGCTGGGCATAGCAAGGTCATAGTCATCTTCGGAGTCAGTCCCTTCAATGTTTTCTTTTCCTTCGGCAGGCATTTCTTCTGTAGTCAGTAGACCGGAACGCTGCATTGCTTCGGAGATGGGCACAGTGTCTGAACCTTCGGCTTCGTCTCCCTCACGTACAACTTTGGCAGTAGAACGTATTCTCGCCATTTGATTCTAAGTTTGGGAAGTCAAAAACTTTTTACTTTTTTCTTTTCTCCGAAGCTCTTCTTTCTGACAAAGCGGACGTTGAGAAGCACCTTCGTTCGATTTTGGGACTTAAGCTTCGGCTATGATGGAAAATTTCGGCAGCAAAACAGTGCAAATAGCAATGAATGCTGTGGTAACTTCACAACTACTTGTCAGTTTATATAGTGCTGCAGGTAAGAAGGCGAAGCGGCGGAATTGTTACACCAGGCGCGCAGTAACTTGTACCCGCTGCGCAGTGGACCGCAAGGATCAAACAGTAACTCTGCAAGGTGGGACCGACACGCGCTCGGAAGTCGGATCGTTTCTCCGCAACGAGCTCAGGGAAGGTGTTTTTTGGACCTTCGGCTTCCCGAAGCTGAAGAGGCTTTTTTCACGGGTCAAGCTCGTTACGAAGAACGATCTAGCACCGCGAAAGGGGCTACTGTTGGGGTCGTGCTTCGGTGCGCCGAAGGTCTCACACAAAGAAGCAGCTTCGGCTGAAGTCGTCTCCAAGAGATGGCCGAAGGTCCCTTTTCATGGAGCTTCGGCGTTTTAAACCGACATAGAGATAGAATGACCTTTTTATACATATAGGTCTGAGTCAATGCTGTAAACTTTCGCAAGGGGCATAATTGTAATTTGTCACAGGCTGCGACCTGTGCCTATAAATAGATGAACAGTACCTCTGTACTGTTCACGTGAGCCTGTCATTTGCTTTCACATCACGCTTGTACTTTTGCCTTCCGCAGGACCGAAGGTACATTTGTAATTCAAAGTCATTTATATTCATTAATACAAGTAGAGATAACTCTATGACAATATTTAAATGTTTATTTCATATTCTATGATTTATGTGAATGCTTCATTCTTCGTTGTTATGCTTACGAAGGTATGTCCTTCGTAACCTTCGTCCGAGATGCTTTATATCCCGAAGGGATATATCGTTATGGAGGACGAAGGACCTTAACACTTAACATTTTTTGTGTTGCCTTGTTCTTAATTCTTAGCATTTGAGAACAAGTCCCCAACAAATCCGTAGGTGTTAGCCTTCGGTATTATTGTAAATGGTCATTCATGGCTATTTTCGACAAAAATGGGGGTTGTGTGGCCATTGATCATCGACCAGAGGCTCATACACCTCACCCCACATATGTTTCCTTGTCGTAGATCACATTCTTGGATTTCTGGTGGAGACCATTTCTTGGTCTAAAATCCGTAGGTGTTAGCCTCTAGTATTATTGAAAATGGTCGCTCATGGCTATTTTCAAGGTCGCTCATGGCTATTTTCATAAAAATGGGGGTTGTGTGGCCATTTATCATCGACTAGAGGCTCATAAACCTCACCCCACATTTGTTTCATTGCTATAGATCACATTCTTGGATTTCTGGTGGAGACCATTTCTTGGTTAAAAACTCGTACGTGTTAGCCTTCGGTATTATTGAAAATGGTCGTTCATGGCTATTTTCGGCAAAATGGGGGTTGTGTGGCCATTGATCATCGACCAGAGGCTCGTACACCTCACCCAAAATATGTTTCCTTGCCATAGATCACATTCTTGGATTTCTGGTGGAGACCATTTCTTGGTCAAAAATCCGTACGTGTTAGCCTTTGGTATTTTTGAAAATGGTCATTCATGGCTATTTTCGACAAAAATGGGGGTTGTGTGGCCATTGATCTTCGACCAGAGGCTCATACACCTCACTACACATATGTTTCCTTGCCATAGATCACATTCTTGGATTTATGGTGGAGACCATTTCTTGGTCAAAAATCCGTAGGTGTTAGCCTTCAGTGTCATTGAAAATGGTCGTTCATGGCTATTTTCGACAAAAATTAGGGTTGTGTGGCCATTGATCGTCGACCAGAGGCTCATACACCTCACCCCACATATGTTTCTTTGCCATAAATCACATTCTTGGATTATTGGTGGAGACCATTTCTTGGTTAAAAATCCGTAGGTGTTAGCCTTCGGTATTATTGAAAATGGTCGTTCATGGCTATTTTCGACAAAAATGGGGGTTGTGTGTCCATTGATCATCGACCAGACGCTCATACACCTCACCCCACATATGTTTCCTTGCCATAGATCACATTCTTGGATTTCTGGTGGAGACCATTTCTTGGTCTAAAATCCGTAGGTGTTAGCCTCTAGTATTATTGAAAATGGTCGCTCATGGCTATTTTCAAGGTCGCTCATGGCTATTTTCATAAAAAATGGGTGTTGTGTGGCCATTTATCATCGACTAGAGGCTCATAAACCTCACCCCACATATGTTTCCTTGCCATAGATTACATTCTTGGATTTCTGGTGGAAGCCATTTCTTGGTTAAAAACTCGTACGTGTTAGCCTTCGGTATTATTGAAAATGGTCATTCATGGCTATTTTCGGCAAAATGGGGGTTGTGTGGCCATTGATCGTCGACCAGAGGCTCATACACCTCACCCCACATATGTTTCCTTGTCGTAGATCACATTCTTGGATTTCTGGTGGAGACCATTTCTTGGTCTAAAATCCGTAGGTGTTAGCCTCTAGTATTATTGAAAATGGTCGCTCATGGCTATTTTCAAGGTCGCTCATGGCTATTTTCATAAAAAATGGGGGTTGTGTGGCCATTTATCATCGACTAGAGGCTCATAAACCTCACCCCACATATGTTTCCTTGCCATAGATTACATTCTTGGATTTCTGGTGGAAGCCATTTCTTGGTTAAAAACTCGTACGTGTTAGCCTTCGGTATTATTGAAAATGGTCATTCATGGCTATTTTCGGCAAAATGGGGGTTGTGTGGCCATTGATCGTCTACCAGAGGCTCATACACCTCACCCCACAAATGTTTCCTTGTTGTAGATCACATTCTTGGATTTCTGGTGGAGACCATTTCTTGGTCAAAAATCCGTAGGTGTTAGCCTTCGATATTATTGAAAATGGTCGTTCATGGCTATTTTCGACAAAAATGGGGGTTGTGTGGCCATTGATCATCGACCAGAGGCTCATACACCTCACCCCACATATGTTTCCTTGCCATAGATCACATTCTTGGATTTCTGGTGGAGACCATTTCTTGGTCAAAAATCCGTAGGTGTTAGCCTTCGGTATTATTGTAAATGGTCATTCATGGCTATTTTCGACAAAAATGGGGGTTGTGTGGCCATTGATCATCGACCATAGGCTCATACACCTCACCCCACATATGTTTCCTTGCCATAGATCACATTCTTGGATTTCTGGTGGAGACCATTTCTTGGTCAAAAATCCGTAGGTCTTAGCCTCTAATATTATTGAAAATGGTCGCTCATGGCTATTTTCATAAAAAAATGGGGGTTGTGTGGCCATTTATCATCGACTAGAGGCTCATAAATCTCACCCCACATATGTTTCCTTGCCATAGATCACATTCTTGGATTTTTGGTGGAGACCATTTCTTGGTCAAAAACTCGTACGTGTTAGCCTTCGGTATTATTGAAAATGGTCGTTCATGGCTATTTTCGACAAAATGGGGGTTGTGTGGCCATTGATCATCGACCAGAGGCTCGTACACCTCACCCCACATATGTTTCCTTGCCATAGATTACATTCTTGGATTTCTGGTGGAAACCATTTCTTGGTTAAAAACTCGTACGTGTTAGCCTTCGGTATTATTGAAAATGGTCATTCATGGCTATTTTCGGCAAAATGGGGGTTGTGTGGCCATTGATCGTCGAGCAGAGGCTCATACACCTCACCACACATATGTTTCCTTGTCGTAGATCACATTCTTGGATTTCTGGTGGAGACCATTTCTTGGTCAAAAATCCGTAGGTGTTAGCCTTCGATATTATTGAAAATGGTCGTTCATGGCCATTTTCGACAAAAATGGGGGTTGTGTGGCCATTGATCATCGACAAGAGGCTCATACACCTCACCCCACATATGTTTCCTTGCCATAGATCACATTCTTGGATTTCTGGTGGAGACCATTTCTTGGTCAAAAATCCGTAGGTGTTAGCCTTCGGTATTATTGTAAATGGTCATTCATGGCTATTTTCGACAACAATGTGGGTTGTGTGGCCAATGATCATCGACCAGAGGCTCATACACCTCACCCCACATATGTTTCCTTGCCATAGATCACATTCTTAGATTTCTGGTGGAGACCATTTCTTGGTCAAAAATCCGTAGGTCTTAGCCTCTAATATTATTGAAAATGGTCGCTCATGGCTATTTTCATAAAAAATGGGGGTTGTGTGGCCATTTATCATCGACTAGAGGCTCATAAATCTCACCCCTCATATGTTTCCTTGCCATAGATCACATTCTTGGATTTTTGGTGGAGACCATTTCTTGGTCAAAAACTCGTACGTGTTAGCCTTCGGTATTATTGAAAATGGTCATTCATGGCTATTTTCGGCAAAATGTGGGTTCTGTGGCCATTGATCATCGACCAGAGGCTCGTACACCTCACCCCACATATGTTTCCTTGCCATAGATCACATTCTTGGATTTCTGGTGGAGACCATTTCTTGGGCAAAAATCCGAATGTGTTAGCCTTTGGTATTTTTGAAAATGGTCATTCATGGCTATTTTCGACAAAAATGGGGGTTGTGTGGCCATTGATCTTCGACCAGAGGCTCATACACCTCACTACACATATGTTTCCTTGCCATAGATCACATTCTTGGATTTATGGTGGAGACCATTTCTTGGTCAAAAATCCGTAGGTGTTAGCCTTCAGTGTCATTGAAAATGGTCGTTCATGGCTATTTTCGACAAAAAATTAGGGTTGTGTGGCCATTGATCGTCGACCCGAGGCTCATACACCTCACCCCACATATGTTTCCTTGCCATAGATCACATTCTTGGATTTCTGGTGGAGACCATTTCTTGGTCAAAAATCCGTAGGTGTTAGCCTTCGGTATTATTGTAAATGGTCATTCATGGCTATTTTCGACAAAAATGGGGGTTGTGTGGCCATTGATCATCGACCAGAGGCTCATACACCTCACCCCACATATGTTTCCTTTCCATAGATCACATTCTTGGATTTCTGGTGGAGACCATTTCTTGGTAAAAAATCCGTAGGTCTTAGCCTCTAATATTATTGAAAATGGTCGCTCATGGCTATTTTCATAAAAAAATGGGGGTTGTGTGGCCATTTATCATCGACTAGAGGCTCATAAATCTCACCCCACATATGTTTCCTTGCCATAGATCACATTCTTGGATTTTTGGTGGAGACCATTTCTTGGTCAAAAACTCGTACGTGTTAGCCTTCGGTATTATTGAAAATGGTCGTTCATGGCTATTTTCGGCAAAATGGGGGTTGTGTGGCCATTGATCATCGACCAGAGGCTCGTACACCTCACCCCACATATGTTTCCTTGCCATAGATTACATTCTTGGATTTCTGGTGGAAACCATTTCTTGGTTAAAAACTCGTACGTGTTAGCCTTCGGTATTATTGAAAATGGTGATTCATGGCTATTTTCGGCAAAATGGGGGTTGTGTGGCCATTGATCGTCGACCAGAGGCTCATACACCTCACCCCACATATGTTTCCTTGTCGTAGATCACATTCTTGGATTTCTGGTGGAGACCATTTCTTGGTCAAAAATCCGTAGGTGTTAGCCTTCGATATTATTGAAAATGGTCGTTCATGGCCATTTTCGACAAAAATGGGGGTTGTGTGGCCATTGATCATCGACCAGAGGCTCATACACCTCACCCCACATATGTTTCCTTGCCATAGATCACATTCTTGGATTTCTGGTGGAGACCATTTCTTGGTCAAAAATCCGTAGGTGTTAGCCTTCGGTATTATTGTAAATGGTCATTCATGGCTATTTTCGACAACAATGTGGGTTGTGTGGCCATTGATCATCGACCAGAGGCTCATACACCTCACCCCACATATGTTTCCTTGCCATAGATCACATTCTTAGATTTCTGGTGGAGACCATTTCTTGGTCAAAAATCCGTAGGTCTTAGCCTCTAATATTATTGAAAATGGTCGCTCATGGCTATTTTCATAAAAAATGGGGGTTGTGTGGCCATTTATCATCGACTAGAGGCTCATAAATCTCACCCCTCATATGTTTCCTTGCCATAGATCACATTCTTGGATTTTTGGTGGAGACCATTTCTTGGTCAAAAACTTGTACGTGTTAGCCTTCGGTATTATTGAAAATGGTCATTCATGGCTATTTTCGGCAAAATGGGGGTTCTGTGGCCATTGATCATCGACCAGAGGCTCGTACACCTCACCCCACATATGTTTCCTTGCCATAGATCACATTCTTGGATTTCTGGTGGAGACCATTTCTTGGGCAAAAATCCGAATGTGTTAGCCTTTGGTATTTTTGAAAATGGTCATTCATGGCTATTTTCGACAAAAATGGGGGTTGTGTGGCCATTGATCTTCGACCAGAGGCTCATACACCTCACTACACATATGTTTCCTTGCCATAGATCACATTCTTGGATTTATGGTGGAGACCATTTCTTGGTCAAAAATCCGTAGGTGTTAGCCTTCAGTGTCATTGAAAATGGTCGTTCATGGCTATTTTCGACAAAAAATTAGGGTTGTGTGGCCATTGATCGTCGACCAGAGGCTCATACACCTCACCCCACATATGTTTCCTTGCCATAGATCACATTCTTGGATTTCTGGTGGAGACCATTTCTTGGTCAAAAATCCGTAGGTGTTAGCCTTCGGTATTATTGAAAATGGTCGTTCATGGCTATTTTCGACAAAAATGGGGGTTGTGTGGCCATTGATCATCGACCAGACGCTCATACACCTCACCCCACATATGTTTCCTTGCCATAGATCACATTCTTGGATTTCTGGTGGAGACCATTTCTTGGTCTAAAATCCGTAGGTGTTAGCCTCTAGTATTATTGAAAATGGTCGCTCATGGCTATTTTCAAGGTTGCTCATGGCTATTTTCATAAAAAATGGGGGTTGTGTGGCCATTTATCATCGACTAGAGGCTCATAAACCTCACCCCACATATGTTTCCTTGCCATAGATCACATTCTTGGATTTCTGGTGGAGACCATTTCTTGGTTAAAAACTCGTACGTGTTAGCCTTCGGTATTATTGAAAATGGTCGTTCATGGCTATTTTTGGCAAAATGGGGGTTGTGTGGCCATTGATCATCGACCAGAGGCTCGTACACCTCACCCCACATATGTTTCCTTGCCATAGATCACATTCTTGGATTTCTGGTGGAGACCATTTCTTGGTCAAAAATCCGTACGTGTTAGCCTTTGGTATTTTTGAAAATGGTCATTCATGGCTATTTTCGACAAAAATGGGGGTTGTGTGGCCATTGATCTTCGACCAGAGGCTCATACACCTCACTACACATATGTTTCCTTGCCATAGATCACATTCTTGGATTTATGGTGGAGACCATTTCTTGGTCAAAAATCCGTAGGTGTTAGCCTTCAGTGTCATTGAAAATGGTCGTTCATGGCTATTTTCGACAAAAATTAGGGTTGTGTGGCCATTGATCGTCGACCAGAGGCTCATACACCTCACCCCACATATGTTTCCTTGCCATAGATCACATTCTTGGATTTCTGGTGGAGACCATTTCTTGGTCAAAAATCCGTAGGTGTTAGCCTTCGGTATTATTGAAAATGGTCGTTCATGGCTATTTTCGACAAAAATGGGGGTTGTGTGGCCATTGATCATCGACCAGACGCTCATACACCTCACCCCACATATGTTTCCTTGCCATAGATCACATTCTTGGATTTCTGGTGGAGACCATTTCTTGGTCTAAAATCCGTAGGTGTTAGCCTATAGTATTATTGAAAATGGTCGCTCATGGCTATTTTCAAGGTCGCTCATGGCTATTTTCATAAAAAATGGGGGTTGTGTGGCCATTTATCATCGACTAGAGGCTCATAAACCTCACCCCACATATGTTTCCTTGCCATAGATTACATTCTTGGATTTCTGGTGGAAACCATTTCTTGGTTAAAAACTCGTACGTGTTAGCCTTCGGTATTATTGAAAATGGTCATTCATGGTTATTTTCGGCAAAATGGGGGTTGTGTGGCCATTGATCGTCGACCAGAGGCTCATACACCTCACCCCACATATGTTTCCTTGCCATAGATCACATTCTTGGATTTCTGGTGGAGACCATTTCTTGGTCTAAAATCCGTAGGTGTTAGCCTCTAGTATTATTGAAAATGGTCGCTCATGGCTATTTTCAAGGTCGCTCATGGCTATTTTCATAAAAAATGGGGGTTGTGTGGCCATTGATCGTCGACCAGAGGCTCATACACCTCACCCCACATATGTTTCCTTGTCGTAGATCACATTCTTGGATTTCTGGTGGAGACCATTTCTTGGTCAAAAATCCGTAGGTGTTAGCCTTCGATATTATTGAAAATGGTCGTTCATGGATATTTTCGACAAAAATGGGGGTTGTGTGGCCATTGATCATCGACCAGAGGCTCATACACCTCACCCCACATATGTTTCCTTGCCATAGATCACATTCTTGGATTTCTGGTGGAGACCATTTCTTGGTCAAAAATCCGTAGGTGTTAGCCTTCGGTATTATTGTAAATGGTCATTCATGGCTATTTTCGACAAAAATGGGGGTTGTGTGGCCATTGATCATCGACCAGAGGCTCATACACCTCACCCCACATATGTTTCCTTGCCATAGATCACATTCTTGGATTTATGGTGGAGACCATTTCTAGGTCAAAAATCCGTAGGTGTTAGCCTTCAGTGTCATTGAAAATGGTCGTTCATGGCTATTTTCGACAAAAATTAGGGTTGTGTGGCCATTGATCGTCGACTAGAGGCTCATACACCTCACCCCACATATGTTTCCTTGCCATAGATCACATTCTTGGATTTCTGGTGGAGACCATTTCTTGGTCAAAAATCCGTAGGTGTTAGCCTTCGGTATTATTGTAAATGGTCATTCATGGCTATTTTCGACAAAAATGGGGGTTGTGTGGCCATTGATCATCGACCAGACGCTCATACACCTCACCCCACATATGTTTCGTTGCCATAGATCACATTCTTGGATTTTTGGTGGAGACCATTTCTTGGTCAAAAACTCGTACGTGTTAGCCTTCGGTATTATTGAAAATGGTCGTTCATGGCTATTTTCGGCAAAATGGGGGTTCTGTGGCCATTGATCATCGACCAGAGGCTCGTACACCTCACCCTACATATGTTTCCTTTCCATAGATCACATTTTTGGATTTCTGGTGGAGACCATTTCTTGGTCAAAAATCCGTAGGTGTTAGCCTTCGGTATTATTGTAAATCGTCATTCATGGCTATTTTCGACAAAAATGGGGGTTGTGTGGCCATTGATCATCGACCAGACGCTCATACACCTCACCCCACATATGTTTCCTTGCCATAGATCACATTCTTGGATTTCTGGTGGAGACCATTTCTTGGTCAAAAATCCGTAGGTGTTAGCCTTCGGTATTATTGAAAATGGTCGTTCATGGCTATTTTCGACAAAAATGGGGGTTGTGTGGCCATTGATCATCGACCAGAGGCTCATACACCTCACCCCACATATGTTTCCTTGCCATAGATCACATTTTTGGATTTCTGGTGGAGACCATTTCTTGGTCAAAAATCCGTAGGTGTTAGCCTTTGGTATTATTGAAAATGGTCGTTCATGGCTATTTTCGACAAAAATGGGGGTTGTGTGGCCATTGATCATCGACCAGACGCTCATACACCTCACCCCACATATGTTTCCTTGCCATATATCACATTCTTGGATTTCTGGTGGAGACCATTTCTTGGTCTAAAATCCATAGGTGTTAGCCTCTAGTATTATTGAAAATGGTCGCTCATGGCTATTTTCAAGGTCGCTCATGGCTATTTTCATAAAAAATGGGGGTTGTGTGGCCATTTATCATCGACTAGAGGCTCATAAACCTTGCCCCACATATGTTTCCTTGCCATAGATCACATTCTTGGATTTCTGGTGGAGACCATTTCTTGGTTAAAAACTCGTACGTGTTAGCCTTCGGTATTATTGAAAATGGTCGTTCATGGCTATTTTCGGCAAAATGGGGGTTGTGTGGCCATTCATTATCGACCAGAGGCTCGTACACCTCACCCCACATATGTTTCCTTGCCATAGATCACATTCTTGGATTTCTGGTGGAGACCATTTCTTGGTCAAAAATCCGTACGTGTTAGCCTTTGGTATTTTTGAAAATGGTCATTCATGGCTATTTTCGACAAAAATGGGGGTTGTGTGGCCATTGATCTTCGACCAGAGGCTCATACACCTCACCACACATATGTTTCCTTGCCATAGATCACATTCTTGGATTTATGGTGGAGACCATTTCTTGGTCAAAAATCCGTAGGTGTTAGCCTTAAGTGTCATTGAAAATGGTCGTTCATGGCTATTTTCGACAAAAATTAGGGTTGTGTGGCCATTGATCGTCGACCAGAGGCTCATACACCTCACCCCACATATGTTTCCTTGCCATAGATCACATTCTTGGATTTCTGGTGGAGACCATTTCTTGGTCAAAAATCCGTAGGTGTTAGCCTTCGGTATTATTGAAAATGGTCGATCATGGCTATTTTCGACAAAAATGGGGGTTGTGTGGCCATTGATCATCGACCAGACGCTCATACACCTCACCCCACATATGTTTCCTTGCCATAGATCACATTCTTGGATTTCTGGTGGAGACCATTTCTTGGTCTAAAATCCGTAGGTGTTATCCTCTAGTATTATTGAAAATGGTCGCTCATGGCTATTTTCAAGGTCGCTCATGGCTATTTTCATAAAAAATGGGGGTTGTGTGGCCATTTATCATCGACTAGAGGCTCATAAACCTCACCCCACATATGTTTCCTTGCCATAGATTACATTCTTGGATTTCTGGTGGAAACCATTTCTTGGTTAAAAACTCGTACGTGTTAGCCTTCGGTATTATTGAAAATGGTCATTCATGGCTATTTTCGGCAAAATGGGGGTTGTGTGGCCATTGATCATCAACCAGAGGCTCGTACACCTCACCCCACATATGTTTCCTTGCCATAGATCACATTCTTGGATTTCTGGTGGAGACCATTTCTTGGTTAAAAATCCGTACGTGTTAGCCTTTAGTATTTTTGAAAATGGTCATTCATGGCTATTTTCGACAAAAATGGGGGTTGTGTGGCCATTGATCATCGACTAGAGGCTCATACACCTCACCCGACATATGTTTCCTTGCCATAGATCACATTCTTGGATTTCTGGTGCAGACATTTCTTGGTCAAAAATCCGTAGGTGTTAGCCTTCGGTATTATTGAAAATGGTCGTTCATGGCTATTTTCGACAAAAATGGGGGTTGTGTGGCCATTGATCATCGACCAGACGCTCATACACCTCACCTCACATATGTTTCCTTGCCATAGATCACATTCTTGGATTTCTGGTGGAGACCATTTCTTGGTCTAAAATCCGTAGGTGTTAGCCTCTAGTATTATTGAAAATGGTCGCTCATGGCTATTTTCAAGGTCGCTCATGGCTATTTTCATAAAAAATGGGGGTTGTGTGGCCATTTATCATTGACTAGAGGCTCATAAACCTCACCCCACATATGTTTTCTTGCCATAGATTACATTCTTGGATTTCTGGTGGAAACCATTTCTTGGTTAAAAACTCGTACGTGTTAGCCTTCGGTATTATTGAAAATGGTCATTCATGGCTATTTTCGGCAAAATGGGGGTTGTGTGGCCATTGATCATCGACCAGAGGTTCATACACCTCACCCCACATATGTTTCCTTGCCATAGATCACATTCTTGGATTTCTGGTGGAGACCATTTCTTGGTCAAAAATCCGTAGGTGTTAGCCTTTGGTATTATTGAAAATGGTCGTTCATGGCTATTTTCGACAAAAATGGGGGTTGTGTGGCCATTGATCATCGACTAGAGGCTCATACACCTCACCCCACATATGTTTTCTTGCCATAGATCACATTCTTGGATTTCTGGTGGAGACCATTTCTTGGTCAAAAATCCGTAGGTGTTAGCCTTCGGTATTATTGAAAATGGTCGTTCATGGCTATTTTCGACAAAAATGGGGGTGTGTGGCCATTGATCATCGACCAGATGCTCATACACCTCACCCCACATATGTTTCCTTGCCATAGATCACATTCTTGGATTTCTGGTGGAGACCATTTCTTGGTCTAAAATCCGTAGGTCTTAGCCTCTAGTATTATTGAAAATGGTCGCTCATGGCTATTTTCATAAAAAATGGGGGTTGTGTGGCCATTTATCATCACCTAGAGGCTCATAAACCTCACCCCACATATGTTTCCTTGCCATAGATCACATTCTTGGATTTCTGGTGGAGACCATTTCTTGGTTAAAAACTCGTACGTGTTAGCCTTCGGTATTATTGAAAATGGTCGTTCATGGCTATTTTCGGCAAAATGGGGGTTGTGTGGCCATTGATCATCGACCAGAGGATCATACACCTCACCCCACATATGTTTCCTTGCCATAGATCACATTCTTGGATTCCTGGTAGAGACCATTTCTTGGTCAAAAATCCATACGTGTTAGCCTTTGGTATTTTTGAAAATGGTCATTCATGGCTATTTTTGACAAAAATGGGGGTTGTGTGGCCATTGATCATCGACTAGAGGCTCATACACCTCACCCCACATATGTTTCCTTGCCATAGATCACATTCTTGGATTTCTGGTGGAGACCATTTCTTGGTCAAAAATCCGTAGGTGTTAGCCTTCGGTATTATTGAAAATGGTCGTTCATGGCTATTTTCGACAAAAATGGGGGTTGTGTGGCCATTGATCATCGACCAGACGCTCATACACCTCACCCCACATTTGTTTCCTTGCCATAGATCACATTCTTGGATTTCTGGTGGAGACCATTTCTTGGTCTAAAATCCGTAGGTGTTAGCCTCTAGTATTATTGAAAATGGTCGCTCATGGCTATTTTCAAGGTCGCTCATGGCTATTTTCATAAAAAATGGGGGTTGTGTGGCCATTTATCATCGACTAGAGGCTCATAAACCTCACCCCACATATGTTTCCTTGCCATAGATTACATTCTTGGATTTCTGGTGGAAACCATTTCTTGGTTAAAAACGCGTACGTGTTAGCCTTCGGTATTATTGAAAATGGTCATTCATGGCTATTTTCGGCAAAATGGGGGTTGTGTGGCCATTGATCGTCGACCAGAGGCTCATACACCTCACCCCACATATGTTTCCTTGTCGTAGATCACATTCTTGGATTTCTGGTGGAGACCAATTTTTTGGTCAAAAAACCGTAGGTGTTAGCCTTCGATATTATTGAAAATGGTCGTTCATGGCTATTTTCAACAAAAATGGGGGTTGTGTGGCCATTGATCATCGACCAGAGGCTCATACACCTCACCCCACATATGTTTCCTTGCCATAGATCACATTCTTGGATTTCTGGTGGAGACCATTTCTTGGTCAAAAACTCGTACGTGTTAGCCTTCGGTATTATTGAAAATGGTCGTTCATGGCTATTTTCGGCAAAATGGGGGTTCTGTGGCCATTGATCATCGACCAGATGCTCGTACACCTCACCCCACATATGTTTCCTTGCCATAGATCACATTCTTGGATTTCTGGTGGAGACCATTTCTTGGTCAAAAATCCGTAGGTGTTAGCCTTCGGTATTATTGAAAATGGTCGTTCATGGCTATTTTCGGCAAAATGGGGGTTCTGTGGCCATTGATCATCGACCAGAGGCTCGTACACCTCACCCCACATATGTTTCCTTGCCATAGATCACATTCTTGGATTTCTGGTGGAGACCATTTCTTGGTCAAAAATCCGTAGGTGTTAGCCTTCGGTATTATTGAAAATGGTCGTTCATGGCTATTTTCGACAAAAATGGGGGTTGTGTGGCCATTGATCATCGACCAGAGGCTCATACACCTCACCCCACATATGTTTCCTCGCCATAGATCACATTCTTGGATTTCTGGTGGAGACCATTTCTTGGTCAAAAATCCGTAGGTCTTAGCCTCTAATATTATTGAAAATGGTCGCTCATGGCTATTTTCGGCAAAATGGGGGTTCTGTGGCCATTGATCGTCGACCAGAGGCTCATACACCTCACCCCACATATGTTTCCTTGTCGTAGATCACATTCTTGGATTTCTGGTGGAGACCATTTCTTGGTCAAAAATCCGTAGGTGTTAGCCTTCGATATTATTGAAAATGGTCGTTCATGGCTATTTTCGACAAAAATGGGGGTTGTGTGGCCATTGATCATCGACCAGAGGCTCATACACCTCACCCCACATATGTTTCCTTGCCATAGATCACATTCTTGGTTTTCTGGTGGAGACCATTTCTTGGTCAAAATTCTGTAGGTGTTAGCCTTCGGTATTATTGAAAATGGTCGTTCATGGCTATTTTCGACAAAAATGGGGGTTGTGTGGCCATTGATCATCGACCAGACGCTCATACACCTCACCCCACATATGTTTCCTTGCCATAGATCACATTCTTGGATTTCTGGTGGAGACCATTTCTTGGTCTAAAATCCGTAGGTGTTAGCCTCTAGTATTATTGAAAATGGTCGCTCATGGCTATTTTCAAGGTCGCTCATGGCTATTTTCAAGAAAAATGGGGGTTGTGTGGCCATTTTCATCGACTAGAGGTTCATAAACCTCACCCCACATATGTTTCCTTGCCATAGATCACATTCTTGGATTTCTGGTGGAGACCATTTCTTGGTCAAAAATCCGTACGTGTTAGCCTTTGGTATTTTTGAAAATGGTCGTTCATGGCTTGGTCGATGATCAATGGCCACACAACCCCCATTTTTTATGAAAATAGCCATGAGCGACCATTTTCAATAATACTAGAGGCTAAGACCTACGGATTTTTGACCAAGAAATGGTCTCCACTAGAAATCCAAGAATGTGATCTATGGCAAGGAAACATATGTGGGGTGAGGTGTATGAGCCTCTCGTTGATGATCAATGGCCACACAACCCCCATTTTTGTCGAAAATAGCCATGAATGACCATTTACAATAATACCGAAGGCTAACACCTACGGATTTTTGACCAAGAAATGGTCTCCACCAGAAATCCAAGAATGTGATCTATGGCAAGGAAACATATGTGGGGTGAGGTGTATGAGCCTATGGTCGATGATCAATGGCCACACAATCCCCATTTTTGTCGAAAATAGCCATGAACGACCATTTTCAATAATATCGAAGGCTAACACCTACGGATTTTTGACCAAGAAATGGTCTCCACCAGAAATCCAAGAATGTGATCTACGACAAGGAAACATATGTGGGGTGAGGTGTATGAGCCTCTGGTCGACGATCAATGGCCACACAACCCCCATTTTGCCGAAAATAGCCATGAATGACCATTTTTAATAATACCGAAGGCTAACACGTACGAGTTTTTAACCAAGAAATGGTTTCCACCAGAAATCCAAGAATGTAATCTATGTCAAGGAAACATATGTGGGGTGAGGTTTATGAGCCTCTAGTCGATGATAAATGGCCACACAACCCCCATATTTATGAAAATAGCCATGAGCGACCTTGAAAATAGCCATGAGTGACCATTTTCAATAATACTAGATTCTAACACCTACGGATTTTAGACCAAGAAATGGTCTCCACCAGAAATCCAAGAATGTGATCTATGGCAAGGAAACATATGTGGGGTGAGGTGTATGAGCGTCTGGTCGATGATCAATGGCCACACAACCCCCATTTTTGTCGAAAATAGCCATGAACGACCATTTTCAATAATACCGAAGGCTAACACCTACGGATTTTTGAACAAGAAATGGTGTCCACCAGAAATCCAAGAATGTGATCTATGGCAAGGAAACATATGTGGGGTGAGATTTATGAGCCTCTAGTCGATGATAAATGGCCACACAACCCCCATTTTTTATGAAAATAGCCATGAGCGACCATTTTCAATAATATTAGAGGCTAAGACCTACGGATTTTTGACCAAGAAATGGTCTCCACCAGAAATCCAAGAATGTGATCTATGGCAAGGAAACATATGTGGGGTGAGGTGTATGAGCCTCTAGTCGATGATCAATGGCCACACAACCCCCATTTTTGTCGAAAATAGCCATGAACGACCATTTTCAATAATATCGAAGGCTAACACCTACGGATTTTTGACCAAGAAATGGTCTCCACCAGAAATCCATGAATGTGATCTATGGCAAGGAAACATATGTGGGGTGAGGTGTACGAGCCTCTGGTCGATGATCAATGGCCACACAACCCCCAATTTTTATGAAAATAGCCATGAGAGACCATTTTCAATAATACTAGAGGCTAAGACCTACGGATTTTTGACCAAGAAATGGTCTCCACCAGAAATCCAAGAATGTGATCTATGGCAAGGAAACATATGTGGGGTGAGGTGTATGAGCCTCTGGTCGATGATCAATGGCCACACAACCCTCATTTTTGTCGAAAATAGCCATGAATGACCATTTACAATAATACCGAAGGCTAACACCTACGGATTTTTGACCAAGAAATGGTCTCCACCAGAAATCCAAGAATGTGATCTATGGCAAGGAAACATATGTGGGGTGAGGTGTATGAGCCTCTAGTCGATGATCAATGGCCACACAACCCCCATTTTTGTCGAAAATAGCCATGAATGACCATTTTCAAAAATATCAAAGGCTAACACATACGGATTTTTGACCAAGAAATGGTCTCCACCAGAAATCCAAGAATGTGATCTATGGCAAGGAAACATATGTGGGGTGAGGTGTATGAGCCTCTGGTCGATGATCAATTGCCACACAACCCCCATTTTGTCGAAAATAGCCATGAACGACCATTTTCAATAATACCGAAGGCTAACACCTACGGATTTTTGACCAAGAAATGGTCTCCACCAGAAATCCAAGAATGTGATCTACGACAAGGAAACATATGTGGGGTGAGGTGTATGAGCCTCTGGTCGACGATCAATGGCCACACAACCCCCATTTTGCCGAAAATAGCCATGAATGACCATTTTCAATAATACCGAAGGCTAACACGTACGAGTTTTTAACCAAGAAATGGTTTCCACCAGAAATCCAAGAATGTAATCTATGGCAAGGAAACATATGTGGGGTGAGGTCTATGAGCCTCTAGTCGATGATAAATGGCCACACAACCCCCATTTTTTATGAAAATAGCCATGAGCAACCTTGAAAATAGCCATGAGCGACCATTTTCAATAATACTAGAGGCTAACACCTACGGATTTTAGACCAAGAAATGGTCTCCACCAGAAATCCTAGAATGTGATCTATTGCAAGGAAACATATGGGGGGTGAGGTGGACGAGCCTCTGGTCGATGATCAATGGCCACACAACCCCCATTTTTGTCGAAAATAGCCATGAACGATCATTTACAATAATACCGAAGGCTAACACCTACGGATTTTTGACCAAGAAATGGTCTCCACCAGAAATCCAAGAATGTGATCTATGGCAAGGAAACATATGTGGGGTGAGGTTTATGAGCCTCTAGTCGATGATAAATGGCCACACAACCCCCATTTTTTATGAAAATAGCCATGAGCGACCTTGAAAATAGCCATGAGCGACCATTTTCAATAATACTAGAGGCTAACACCTACGGATTTTAGACCAAGAAATGGTCTCCACCAGAAATCCAAGAATGTGATCTATGGCAAGGAAACATATGTGGGGTGAGGTGTATGAGCGTCTGGTCGATGATCAATGGCCACACAACCCCCATTTTTGTCGAAAATAGCCATGAACGACCATTTTCAATAATACCGAAGGCTAACACCTACGGATTTTTGACCAAGAAATGGTCTCCACCAGAAATCCAAGAATGTGATCTATGGCAAGGAAACATATGTGGGGTGAGGTGTATGAGCCTCTGGTCGATGATCATGGGCCACACAACCCCCATTTTTGTCGAAAATAGCCATGAACGACCATTTTCAATAATATCGAAGGCTAACACCTACGGATTTTTGACCAAGAAATGGTCTCACCAGAAATCCAAGAATGTGATCTACGACAAGGAAACATATGTGGGGTGAGGTGTATGAGCCTCTGGTCGACGATCAATGGCCACACAACCCCCATTTTGCCGAAAATAGCCATGAATGACCATTTTCAATAATATCGAAGGCTAACACCTACGGATTTTTGACCAAGAAATGGTCTCCACCAGAAATCCAAGAATGTGATCTACGACAAGGAAACATATGTGGGGTGAGGTGTATGAGCCTCTGGTCGACGATCAATGGCCACACAACCCCCATTTTGCCGAAAATAGCCATGAATGACCATTTTCAATAATACCGAAGGCTAACACGTACGAGTTTTTAACCAAGAAATGGTTTCCACTAGAAATCCAAGAATGTAATCTATGGCAAGGAAACATATGTGGGGTGAGGTGTATGAGCCTCTAGTCGATGATAAATGGCCACACAACCCCCATTTTTTATGAAAATAGCCATGAGCGACCTTGAAAATAGCCATGAGCAACCATTTTCAATAATACTAGAGGCTAACACCTACGGATTTTGGACCAAGAAAAGGTCTCCACCAGAAATCCAAGAATGTGATCTATGGCAAGGAAACATATGTGGGGTGAGGTGTATGAGCGTCTGGTCGATGATCAATGGCCACACAACCCCCATTTTTGTCGAAAATAGCCATGAACGACCATTTTCAATAATACCGAAGGCTAACACCTACGGATTTTTGACCAAGAAATGGTCTCCACCAGAAATCCAAGAATGTGATCTATGGCAAGGAAACATATGTGGGGTGAGGTGTATGAGCCTCTAGTCGATGATCAATGGCCACACAACCCCCATTTTTGTCGAAAATAGCCATGAATGACCATTTTCAAAAATACCAAAGCCTAACACGTACGGATTTTTGACCAAGAAATGGTCTCCACCAGCAATCCAAGAATGTGATCTATGGCAAGGAAAGATATGTGGGGTGAGGTGTACGAGCCTCTGGTCGATGATCAATGGCCACACAACCCCCATTTTTGTCGAAAATAGCCATGAATGACCATTTTCAATAATACCGAAGGCTAACACGTACGAGTTTTTAACCAAGAAATGGTTTCCACCAGAAATCCAAGAATGTAATCTATGGCAAGGAAACATATGTGGGGTGAGGTGTATGAGCCTCTGGTCGTTGATCAATGGCCACACAGCCCCCATTTTTTATGAAAATAGCCATGAGCGACCATTTTCAATAATACTAGAGGCTAAGACCTACGGATTTTTAACCAAGAAATGGTCTCCCCCAGAAATCCAAGAATGTGATCTACGACAAGGAAACATATGTGGGGTGAGGTGTATGAGCGTCTGGTCGACGATCAATGGCCACACAACCCCCATTTTTGTCGAAAATAGCCATGAACGACCATTTTCAATAATACCAAAGGCTAACACCTACGGATTTTTGACCAAGAAATGGTCGGGGTGAGGTTTACGAGCCTCTGGTCGATGATCAATGGCCACACAACCCCCATTTTTTATGAAAATAGCCATGAGCGACCTTGAAAATAGCCATGAGCGACCATTTTCAATAATACTAGAGGCTAACACCTACGGATTTTAGACCAAGAAATGGTCTCCACCAGAAATCCAAGAATGTGATCTATGGCAAGGAAACATATGTGGGGTGAGGTGTATGAGCGTCTGGTCGATGATCAATGGCCACACAACCCCCATTTTTGTCGAAAATAGCCATGAACGACCATTTTCAATAATACCGAAGGCTAACACCTACGGATTTTTGACCAAGAAATGGTCTCCACCAGAAATCCAAGAATGTGATCTATGGCAAGGAAACATATGTGGGGTGAGGTGTATGAGCCTCTGGTCGATGATCATGGGCCACACAACCCCCATTTTTGTCGAAAATAGCCATGAACGACCATTTTCAATAATATCGAAGGCTAACACCTACGGATTTTTGACCAAGAAATGGTCTCACCAGAAATCCAAGAATGTGATCTACGACAAGGAAACATATGTGGGGTGAGGTGTATGAGCCTCTGGTCGACGATCAATGGCCACACAACCCCCATTTTGCCGAAAATAGCCATGAATGACCATTTTCAATAATATCGAAGGCTAACACCTACGGATTTTTGACCAAGAAATGGTCTCCACCAGAAATCCAAGAATGTGATCTACGACAAGGAAACATATGTGGGGTGAGGTGTATGAGCCTCTGGTCGACGATCAATGGCCACACAACCCCCATTTTGCCGAAAATAGCCATGAATGACCATTTTCAATAATACCGAAGGCTAACACGTACGAGTTTTTAACCAAGAAATGGTTTCCACTAGAAATCCAAGAATGTAATCTATGGCAAGGAAACATATGTGGGGTGAGGTGTATGAGCCTCTAGTCGATGATAAATGGCCACACAACCCCCATTTTTTATGAAAATAGCCATGAGCGACCTTGAAAATAGCCATGAGCAACCATTTTCAATAATACTAGAGGCTAACACCTACGGATTTTGGACCAAGAAAAGGTCTCCACCAGAAATCCAAGAATGTGATCTATGGCAAGGAAACATATGTGGGGTGAGGTGTATGAGCGTCTGGTCGATGATCAATGGCCACACAACCCCCATTTTTGTCGAAAATAGCCATGAACGACCATTTTCAATAATACCGAAGGCTAACACCTACGGATTTTTGACCAAGAAATGGTCTCCACCAGAAATCCAAGAATGTGATCTATGGCAAGGAAACATATGTGGGGTGAGGTGTATGAGCCTCTAGTCGATGATCAATGGCCACACAACCCCCATTTTTGTCGAAAATAGCCATGAATGACCATTTTCAAAAATACCAAAGCCTAACACGTACGGATTTTTGACCAAGAAATGGTCTCCACCAGCAATCCAAGAATGTGATCTATGGCAAGGAAAGATATGTGGGGTGAGGTGTACGAGCCTCTGGTCGATGATCAATGGCCACACAACCCCCATTTTTGTCGAAAATAGCCATGAATGACCATTTTCAATAATACCGAAGGCTAACACGTACGAGTTTTTAACCAAGAAATGGTTTCCACCAGAAATCCAAGAATGTAATCTATGGCAAGGAAACATATGTGGGGTGAGGTGTATGAGCCTCTGGTCGTTGATCAATGGCCACACAGCCCCCATTTTTTATGAAAATAGCCATGAGCGACCATTTTCAATAATACTAGAGGCTAAGACCTACGGATTTTTAACCAAGAAATGGTCTCCCCCAGAAATCCAAGAATGTGATCTACGACAAGGAAACATATGTGGGGTGAGGTGTATGAGCGTCTGGTCGACGATCAATGGCCACACAACCCCCATTTTTGTCGAAAATAGCCATGAACGACCATTTTCAATAATACCAAAGGCTAACACCTACGGATTTTTGACCAAGAAATGGTCGGGGTGAGGTTTACGAGCCTCTGGTCGATGATCAATGGCCACACAACCCCCATTTTTTATGAAAATAGCCATGAGCGACCTTGAAAATAGCCATGAGCGACCATTTTCAATAATACTAGAGGCTAACACCTACGGATTTTAGACCAAGAAATGGTTTCCACCAGAAATCCAAGAATGTGATCTATGGCAAGGAAACATATGTGGGGTGAGGTGTATGAGCCTCTGGTCGACGATCAATGGCCACACAACCCCCATTTTGCCAAAAATAGCCATGAATGACCATTTTCAATAATACCGAAGGCTAACACCTACGGATTTTTGACCAAGAAATGGTCTCCACCAGAAATCCAAGAATGTGATCTATGGCAAGGAAACATATGTGGGGTGAGGTGTATGAGCCTCTGGTCGACGATCAATGGCCACACAACCCTATTTTTTGTCGAAAATAGCCATGAACGACCATTTTCAATGACACTGAAGGCTAACACCTACGGATTTTTGACCAAGAAATGGTCTCCACCATAAATCCAAGAATGTGATCTATGGCAAGGAAACATATGTGTAGTGAGGTGTATGAGCCTCTGGTCGAAGATCAATGGCCACACAACCCCCATTTTTGTCGAAAATAGCCATGAATGACCATTTTAAAAAATACCAAAGGCTAACACATTCGGATTTTTGCCCAAGAAATGGTCTCCACCAGAAATCCAAAAATGTGATCTATGGCAAGGAAACATATGTGGGGTGAGGTGTACGAGCCTCTGGTCGATGATCAATTGCCACAGAACCCCCATTTTGCCGAAAATAGCCATGAACGACCATTTTCAATAATACCGAAGGCTAACACCTACGGATTTTTGACCAAGAAATGGTCTCCACCATAAATCCAAGAATGTAATCTATGGCAAGGAAACATATGTGGGGTGAGGTGTATGAGCGTCTGGTCGACGATCAATGGCCACACAACCCCCATTTTTGTCGAAAATAGCCATGAACGACCATTTTCAATAATACCGAAGGCTAACACCTACGGATTTTTGACCAAGAAATGGTCTCCACCATAAATCC
Source organism: Zea mays (assembly GCF_902167145.1). Classification (NCBI taxonomy): domain Eukaryota; kingdom Viridiplantae; phylum Streptophyta; class Magnoliopsida; order Poales; family Poaceae; genus Zea; species Zea mays. The sequence goes on along the minus strand of NW_023367041.1, from coordinate 6,775 downwards.
AAGAATGTGATCTATGGCAAGGAAACATATGTGGGGTGAGGTGTATGAGCGTCTGGTCGATGATCAATGGCCACACAACCCCCATTTTTGTCGAAAATAGCCATGAACGACTATTTTCAATAATATCGAAGGCTAACACGTACGAGTTTTTAACCAAGAAATGGTTTCCACCAGAAATCCAAGAATGTAATCTATGGCAAGGAAACATATGTGGGGTGAGGTTTATGAGCCTCTGGTCGATGATAAATGGCCACACAACCCCAATTTTTTATGAAAATATCCATGAGCGACCTTGAAAATAGCCATGAGCGACCATTTTCAATAATACTAGAGGCTAACACCTACGGATTTTAGACCAAGAAATGGTCTCCACCAGAAATCCAAGAATGTGATCTATGGCAAGGAAACAAATGTGGGGTGAGGTGTATGAGCCTCTGGTCGATGATCAATGGCCACACAACCCCCATTTTTGTCGAAAATAGCCATGAACGACCATTTTCAATAATATCGAAGGCTAACTAGGGGTTGTGTGGCCATTGATCGTCGACCAGAGGCTCATACACCTCACCCCACATATGTTTCCTTGTCGTAGATCACATTCTTGGATTTCTGGTGGAGACCATTTCTTGGTCAAAAATCCGTAGGTGTTAGCCTTCGATATTATTGAAAATGGTCGATCATGGCTATTTTCGACAAAAATGGGGGTTGTGTGGCCATTGATCATCGACCAGAGGCTCATACACCTCACCCCACATATGTTTCCTTGCCATAGATCACATTCTTGGATTTCTGGTGGAGACCATTTCTTGGTCAAAAATCCGTAGGTGTTAGCCTTCGGTATTATTGAAAATGGTCGTTCATGGCTATTTTCGACAAAAATGGGGGTTGTGTGGCCATTGATCATCGACCAGACGCTCATACACCTCACCCCAGATATGTTTCCTTGCCATAGATCACATTCTTGGATTTCTGGTGGAGACCATTTCTTGGTCTAAAATCCGTAGGTGTTAGCCTCTAGTATTATTGAAAATGGTCGTTCATGGCTATTTTCGACAAAAATTAGGGTTGTGTGGCCATTGATCATCGACCAGAGGCTCATACACCTCACCCCACATATGTTTCCTTGCCATAGATCACATTCTTGGATTTCTGGTGGAAACCATTTCTTGGTTAAAAACTCGTACGTGTTAGCCTTCGGTATTATTGAAAATGGTCATTCATGGCTATTTTCGGCAAAATGGGGGTTGTGTGGCCATTGATCGTCGACCAGAGGCTCATACACCTCACCCCACATATGTTTCCTTGTCGTAGATCACATTCTTGGATTTCTGGTGGAGACCATTTCTTGGTCAAAAATCCGTAGGTGTTAGCCTTCGATATTCTTGAAAATGGTCGTTCATGGCTATTTTCGACAAAAATGGGGGTTGTGTGGCCATTGATCATCGACCAGACGCTCATACACCTCACCCCACATATGTTTCCTTGCCTTAGATCACATTCTTGGATTTTTGGTGGAGACCATTTCTTGGTCAAAAATCTGTACGTGTTAGCCTTTGGTATTTTTGAAAATGGTCATTCATGGCTATTTTCGACAAAAATGGGGGTTGTGTGGCCATTGATCATCGACTAGAGGCTCATACACCTCACCCCACATATGTTTCCTTGCCATAGATCACATTCTTGGATTTCTGGTGGAGACCATTTCTTGGTCAAAAATCCGTAGGTGTTAGCCTTCGGTATTATTGAAAATGGTCGTTCATGGCTATTTTCGGCAAAATGGGGGTTGTGTGGCCATTGATCGTCGACCAGAGGCTCATACACCTCACCCCACATATGTTTCCTTGTCGTAGATCACATTCTTGGATTTCTGGTGGAGACCATTTCTTGGTCAAAAATCCGTAGGTGTTAGCCTTCGGTATTATTGAAAATGGTCGTTCATGGCTATTTTCGACAAAAATGGGGGTTGTATGGCCATTGATCATCGACCAGACGCTCATACACCTCACCCCACATATGTTTCCTTGCCATAGATCGCATTCTTGGATTTCTGGTGGAGACCATTTCTTGGTCAAAAATCCGTACGTGTTACCCTTCGGTATGATTGAAAATGGAGGTTGTGTGACCATTGATCATCGACCAGAGGCTCATACACCTCACCCCACATATGTTTCCTTGTCGTAGATCACATTCTTGGATTTCTGGTGGAGACCATTTCTTGGTCAAAAATCCGTAGGTGTTAGCCTTCGATATTATTGAAAATAGTCGTTCATGGCTATTTTCGACAAAAATGGGGGTTGTGTGGCCATTGATCATCGACCAGAGGCTCATACACCTCACCCCACACATGTTTCCTTGCCATAGATCACATTCTTGGATTTCTGGTGGAGACCATTTCTTGGTCAAAAATCCGTAGGTGTTAGCCTTCGGTATTATTGAAAATGGTCGTTCATGGCTATTTTCGACAAAAATGGGGGTTGTGTGGCCATTGATCATCGACCAGACGCACATACACCTCACTACACATATGTTTCCTTGCCATAGATCACATTCTTGGATTTATGGTGGAGACCATTTCTTGGTCAAAAATCCGTAGGTCTTAGCCTTCGGTATTATTGAAAATGGTCGTTCATGGCTATTTTCGACAAAATGGGGGTTGTGTGGCAATTGATCATCGACCAGAGGCTCATACACCTCACCCCACATATGTTTCCTTGCCATAGATCACATTCTTGGATTTCTGGTGGAGACCATTTCTTGGGCAAAAATCCGAATGTGTTAGCCTTTGGTATTTTTGAAAATGTTCATTCATGGCTATTTTCGACAAAAATGGGGGTTGTGTGGCCATTGATCTTCGACCAGAGGCTCATACACCTCACTACACATATGTTTCCTTACCATAGATCACATTCTTGGATTTATGGTGGAGACCATTTCTTGGTCAAAAATCCGTAGGTGTTAGCCTTCAGTGTCATTGAAAATGGTGGTTCATGGCTATTTTCGACAAAAATTAGGGTTGTGTGGCCATTGATCGTCGACCAGAGGCTCATACACCTCACCCCACATATGTTTCCTTGCCATAGATCACATTCTTGGATTTCTGGTGGAGACCATTTCTTGGTCAAAAATCCGTAGGTGTTAGCCTTCGGTATTATTGAAAATGGTCATTCATGGCTATTTTCGGCAAAATGGGGGTTGTATGGCCATTGATCGTCGACCAGAGGCTCATACACCTCACCCCACATATGTTTCCTTGCCATAGATCACATTCTTGGATTTCTGGTGGAAACCATTTCATGGTCTAAAATCCGTAGGTGTTAGCCTCTAGTATTATTGAAAATGGTCGCTCATGGCTATTTTCAAGGTCGCACATGGCTATTTTCATAAAAAATGGGGGTTGTGTGGCCATTGATCATCGACCAGAGGCACGTAAACCTCACCCCGACCATTTCTTGGTCAAAAATTCGTAGGTGTTAGCCTTTGGTATTATTGAAAATGGTCGTTCATGGCTATTTTCGACAAAAATGGGGGTTGTGTGGCCATTGATCGTCGACCAGACGCTCATACACCTCACCCCACATATGTTTCCTTGTCATAGATCACATTCTTGGATTTCTGGTGGAGACCATTTCTTGGTTAAAAATCCGTAAGTCTTAGCCTCTAGTATTATTGAAAATGGTCGCTCATGGCTATTTTCATAAAAAATGGGGGCTGTGTGGCCATTGATCATCGACCAGAGGCTCATACACCTCACCCCACATATGTTTCCTTGCCATAGATTACATTCTTGGATTTCTGGTGGAAACCATTTCTTGGTTAAAAACTCGTACGTGTTAGCCTTCGGTATCATTGAAAATGGTCATTCATGGCTATTTTCGACAAAAATGGGGGTTGTGTGGCCATTGATCATCGACCAGAGGCTCGTACACCTCACCCCACATATGTTTCCTTGCCATAGATCACATTCTTGGATTTCTGGTGGAGACCATTTCTTGGTCAAAAATCTGTACGTGTTAGCCTTTGGTATTTTTGAAAATGGTCATTCATGGCTATTTTCGACAAAAATGGGGGTTGTGTGGCCATTGATAATCGACTAGAGGCTCATACACCTCACCCCACATATGTTTCCTTGCCATAGATCACATTCTTGGATTTCTGGTGGAGACCATTTCTTGGTCAAAAATCCGTAGGTGTTAGCCTTCAGTATTATTGAAAATGGTCGTTCATGGCTATTTTCGACAAAAATGGGGGTTGTGTGGCCATTGATCATCGACCAGAGGCTCATACACCTCACCCCACATATGTTTCCTTGCCATAGATCACATTCTTGGATTTCTGGTGGAGACCATTTCTTGGTCAAAAATCCGTAGGTGTTAGCCTTCGGTATTATTGAAAATGGTCATTCATGGCTATTTTCGGCAAAATGGGGGTTGTATGGCCATTGATCGTCAACCAGAGGCTCATACACCTCACCCCACATATGTTTCCTTGCCATAGATCACATTCTTGGATTTCTGGTGGAAACCATTTCATGGTCTAAAATCCGTAGGTGTTAGCCTCTAGTATTATTGAAAATGGTCGCTCATGGCTATTTTCAAGGTCGCACATGGCTATTTTCATAAAAAATGGGGGTTGTGTGGCCATTGATCATCGACCAGAGGCACGTAAACCTCACCCCGACCATTTCTTGGTCAAAAATTCGTAGGTGTTAGCCTTTGGTATTATTGAAAATGGTCGTTCATGGCTATTTTCGACAAAAATGGGGGTTGTGTGGCCATTGATCGTCGACCAGACGCTCATACACCTCACCCCACATATGTTTCCTTGTCATAGATCACATTCTTGGATTTCTGGTGGAGACCATTTCTTGGTTAAAAATCCGTAAGTCTTAGCCTCTAGTATTATTGAAAATGGTCGCTCATGGCTATTTTCATAAAAAATGGGGGCTGTGTGGCCATTGATCATCGACCAGAGGCTCATACACCTCACCCCACATATGTTTCCTTGCCATAGATTACATTCTTGGATTTCTGGTGGAAACCATTTCTTGGTTAAAAACTCGTACGTGTTAGCCTTCGGTATCATTGAAAATGGTCATTCATGGCTATTTTCGACAAAAATGGGGGTTGTGTGGCCATTGATCATCGACCAGAGGCTCGTACACCTCACCCCACATATGTTTCCTTGCCATAGATCACATTCTTGGATTTCTGGTGGAGACCATTTCTTGGTCAAAAATCTGTACGTGTTAGCCTTTGGTATTTTTGAAAATGGTCATTCATGGCTATTTTCGACAAAAATGGGGGTTGTGTGGCCATTGATAATCGACTAGAGGCTCATACACCTCACCCCACATATGTTTCCTTGCCATAGATCACATTCTTGGATTTCTGGTGGAGACCATTTCTTGGTCAAAAATCCGTAGGTGTTAGCCTTCCGTATTATTGAAAATGGTCGTTCATGGCTATTTTCGACAAAAATGGGGGTTGTGTGGCCATTGATCATCGACCAGACGCTCATACACCTCACCCCACATATGTTTCCTTGCCAAAGATCACATTCTTGGATTTCTGGTGGAGACCTTTTCTTGGTCCAAAATCCGTAGGTGTTAGCCTCTAGTATTATTGAAAATGGTCGCTCATGGCTATTTTCAAGGTCGCTCATGGCTATTTTCATAAAAAATGGGGGTTGTGTGGCCATTTATCATCGACTAGAGGCTCATACACCTCACCCCACATATGTTTCCTTGCCATAGATTACAATCTTGGATTTCTGGTGGAAACCATTTCTTGGTTAAAAACTCGTACGTGTTAGCCTTCGGTATTATTGAAAATGGTCATTCATGGCTATTTTCGGCAAAATGGGGGTTGTGTGGCCATTGATCGTCGACCAGAGGCTCATACACCTCACCCCACATATGTTTCCTTGTCGTAGATCACATTCTTGGATTTCTGGTGGAGACCATTTCTTGGTCAAAAATCCGTAAGTGTTAGCCTTCGATATTATTGAAAATGGTCATTCATGGCTATTTTCGGCAAAATGGGGGTTGTGTGGCCATTGATCGTCGACCAGAGGCTCATACACCTCACCCCACATATGTTTCCTTGTCGTAGATCACATTCTTGGATTTCTGATGGAGACCATTTCTTGGTCAAAAATCCGTAGGTGTTAGCCTTCGATATTATTGAAAATGGTCGTTCATGGCTATTTTCGAGAAAAATGGGGGTTGTGTGGCCAATGATCATCGACCAGAGGCTCATACACCTCACCCCACATATGTTTCCTTGCCATAGATCACATTCTTGGATTTCTGGTGGAGACCATTTCTTGGTCAAAAATCCGTAGGTGTTAGCCTTCGGTATTATTGAAAATGGTCGTTCATGGCTATTTTCGACAAAAATGGGGGTTGTGTGGCCATTGATCATCGACCAGACGCTCATACACCTCACCCCACATATGTTTCCTTGCCATAGATCACATTCTTGGATTTCTGGTGGAGACCATTTCTTGGTCTAAAATCCGTAGGTGTTAGCCTCTAGTATTATTGAAAATGGTCGCTCATGGCTATTTTCAAGGTCGCTCATGGCTATTTTCATAAAAAATGGGGGTTGTGTGGCTATTTATCATCGACTAGAGGCTCATAAACCTCACCCCACATATGTTTCCTTGCCATAGATCACATTCTTGGATTTCTGGTGGAGACCATTTCTTGGTCAAAAATCCGTAGGTGTTAGCCTTCGGTATTATTGTAAATGATCGTTCATGGCTATTTTCGACA
>NW_023367040.1:0-58950 GCF_902167145.1 Zea mays | reverse complement strand
TACCGAAGGCTAACACCTACGGATTTTTAACCAAGAAATGGTCTCCACCAGAAATCCAAGAATGTAATCTATGGCAAGGAAACATATGTGGGGTGAGGTTTATGAGCCTCTAGTCGATGATAAATGGCCACACAACCCCCATTTTTTATGAAAATAGCCATGAGCGACCTTGAAAATAGCCATGAGCGACCATTTTCAATAATACTAGAGGCTAACACCTATGGATTTTAGACCAAGAAATGGTCTCCACCAGAAATCCAAGAATGTGATCTATGGCAAGGAAACATATGTGGGGTGAGGTGTATGAGCGTCTGGTCGATGATCAATGGCCACACAACCCCCATTTTTGTCGAAAATAGCCATGAACGACCATTTTCAATAATATCGAAGGCTAACACCTACGGATTTTTGACCAAGAAATAGTCTCCACCAGAAATCCAAGAATGTGATCTATGACAAGGAAACATATGTGGGGTGAGGTGTATGAGCCTCTAGTCGATGATCAATGGCCACACCATTGATCATCGACCAGACGCTCATACACCTCACCCCACACATGTTTCCTTGCCATAGATCACATTCTTGGATTTCTGGTGGAGACCATTTCTTGGTTAAAAACTCGTACGTGTTAGCCTTCGGTATTATTGAAAATGGTCATTCATGGCTATTTTCGGCAAAATGGGGGTTGTGTGGCCATTGATCATCGACCAGAGGCTCGTACACCTCACCCCACATATGTTTCCTTGCCATAGATCACATTCTTGGATTTCTGGTGGAGACCATTTCTTGGTTAAAAATTCGTACGTGTTAGCCTTTGGTATTTTTGAAAATGGTCATTCATGGCTATTTTCGACAAAAATGGGGGTTGTGTGGCCATTGATCATCGACTAGAGGCTCATACACCTCACCCCACATATGTTTCCTTGCCATAGATCACATTCTTGGATTTCTGGTGGAGACCATTTCTTGGTCAAAAATCCATAGGTGTTAGCCTTCGGTATTATTGAAAATGGTCGTTCATGGCTATTTTCGACAAAAATGGGGGTTGTGTGGCCATTGATCATCGACCAGAGGCTCATACACCTCACCCTACATATGTTTCCTTGCCATAGATCACATTCTTGGATTTCTGGTGGAGACCATTTCTTGGTCAAAAATCCGTAGGTGTTAGCCTTCGGTATTATTGAAAATGGTCGTTCATGGCTATTTCGACAAAAATGGGGGTTGTGTGGCCATTGATCATCGACCAGACGCTCATACACCTCACCCCACATATGTTTCCTTGCCATAGATCACATTCTTGGATTTCTGGTGGAAACCATTTCTTGGTCAGAAATCCGTAGGTGTTAGCCTTCGGTATTATTGAAAATAGTCGTTCATGGCAATTTTTGACAAAAATGGGGGTTGTGTGGTAATACCGAAGGCTAACTCCTACGGATTTTTGACCAAGAAATGGTCTCCACCAGAAATCCAAGAATGTGATCTATGGCAAGGAAACATATGTGGGGTGAGGTGTATGAGCCTCTGGTCGATGATCAATGGCCACACAACCCCCATTGTTTATGAAAATAGCCATGAGCGACCTTGAAAATAGCCATGAGCGACCATTTTCAATAATACTAGAGGCTAACACCTACGGATTTTTGACCAAGAAATGGTCTCCACCAGAAATCCAAGAATGTGATCTATGGCAAGGAAACATATGTGGGGTGAGGTGTATGAGCCTCTGGTCGATGATCAATGGCCACACAACCCTAATTTTTGTCGAAAATAGCCATGAACGACCATTTTCAATGACACTGACGGCTAATGCTACGGATTTTTGACCAAGAAATGGTCTCCACCATAAATCCAAGAATGTGATCTATGGCAAGGAAACATATGTGTAGTGAGGTGTATGAGCCTCTGTTCGAAGATCAATGGCCACACAACCCCCATTTTTGTCGAAAATAGCCATGAATGACCATTTTCAAAAATACCAAAGGCTAACACATTCGGATTTTTGCCCAAGAAATGGTCTCCACCAGAAATCCAAGAATGTGATCTATGGCAAGGAAACATATGTGGGGTGAGGTGTATGAGCCTCTGGTCGATGATCAATGGCCACACAACCCCCAATTTGCCGAAAATAGCCATGAATGACCATTTTCAATAATACCGAAGGCTAACACGTACGAGTTTTTAACCAAGAAATGGTTTCCACCAGAAATCCAAGAATGTGATCTATGGCAAGGAAACATATGTGGGGTGAGGTGTATGAGCCTCTGGTCGACGATCAATGGCCACACAACCCCCATTTTTTATGAAAATAGCCATGAGCGACCTTGAAAATAGCCATGAGCGACCATTTTCAATAATATTCGAGGCTAAGACCTACGGATTTTTGACCAAGAAATGGTCTGCACTAGAAATCCAATAATGTGATCTATGGCAAGGAGACATATGTGGGGTGAGGTGTATGAGCCTCTGGTCGATGATCAATGGCCACACAACCCCCATTTTTGTCGAAAATAGCCATGAATGACCATTTACAATAATACCGAAGGCTAACACCTACGGATTTTTGACCAAGAAATGGTCTCCACCAGAAATCCAAGAATGTGATCTATGGCAAGGAAACATATGTGGGGTGAGGTGTATGATCCTCTGGTCGATGATCAATGGCCACACAACCCCCATTTTTGTCGAAAATAGCCATGAACGACCATTTTCAATAATATCGAAGGCTAACACCTACTGATTTTTTACCAAGAAATGGTCTCCACCAGAAATCCAAGAATGTGATCTACGACAAGGAAACATATGTGGGGTGAGGTGTATGAGCCTCTGGTCGACGATCAATGGCCACACAACCCCCATTTTGCCGAAAATAGCCATGAATGACCATTTTCAATAATACCGAAGGCTAACACGTACGAGTTTTTAACCAAGAAATGGTTTCCACCAGAAATCCAAGAATGTAATCTATGGCAAGGAAACATATGTGGGGTGAGGTGTATGAGCCTCTAGTCGATGATCAATGGCCACACAACCCCCATTTTGCCGAAAATAGCCATGAATGACCATTTTCAATAATACCGAAGTCTAACACGTACGAGTTTTTAACCAAGAAATGGTTTCCACCAGAAATCCAAGAATGTAATCTATGGCAAGTAAACATATGTGGGGTGAGGTTTATGAGCCTCTAGTCGATGATAAATGGCCACACAACCCCCATTTTTTATGAAAATAGCCATGAGCGACCTTGAAAATAGCCATGAGCGACCATTTTCAATAATACTAGAGGCTAACACCTACGGGTTTTAGACCAAGAAATGGTCTCCACCAGAAATCCAAGAATGTGATCTATGGCAAGGAAACATATGTGGGGTGAGGTGTATGAGCTTCTGGTCGACGATCAATGGCCACACAACCCCCATTTTTGTCGAAAATAGCCATGAATGACCATTTACAATAATACCGAAGGCTAACACCTACGGATTTTTGACCAAGAAATGGTCTCCACCAGAAATCCATGAATGTGATCTATGGCAAGGAAACATATGTGGGGTGAGGTGTATGAGCCTCTGGTCGATGATCAATGGCCACACAACCCCCATTTTTGTCGAAAATAGCCATGAACGACCATTTTCAATAATATCGAAGGCTAACACCTACGTATTTTTGACCAAGAAATGGTCTCCACCAGAAATCCAAGAATGTGATCTACGACAAGGAAACATATGTGGGGTGAGGTGTATGAGCCTCTGGTCGACGATCATTGGCCACACAACCCCCATTTTGCCGAAAATAGCCATGAATGACCATTTTCAATAATACCGAAGGCTAACAAGTACTAGTTTTTAACCAAGAAATGGTTTCCACCAGAAATCCAAGAATGTAATCTATGGCCAGGAAACATATGTGGGGTGAGGTTTATGAGCCTCTAGTCGATGATAAATGGCCACACATCCCCCATTTTTTATGAAAATAGCCATGAGCGACCTTGAAAATAGCCATGAGCGACCATTTTCAATAATATTAGAGGCTAAGACCTACGGATTTTTGACCAAGAAATGGTCTCCACCAGAAATCCAAGAATGTGATCTATGGCAAGGAAACATATGTGGGGTGAGGTGTATGAGCCTCTGGTCGATGATCAATGGCCACACAACCCCCATTTTTGTCGAAAATAGCCATGAATGGCCATTTACAATAATACCGAAGGCTAACACCTACGGATTTTTGACCAAGAAATGGTCTCCACCAGAAATCCAAGAATGTGATCTATGGCAAGGAAACATATGTGGGGTGAGGTGTATGAGCCTCTGGTCGATGATCAATGGCCACACAACCCCCATTTTTGTCGAAAATAGCCATGAACGACCATTTTCAATAATATCGAAGGCTAACACCTACGGATTTTTGACCAAGAAATGGTCTCCACCAGAAATCCAAGAATGTAATCTATGGCAAGGAAACATATGTGGGGTGAGGTTTATGAGCCTCTAGTCGATGATAAATGGCCACACAACCCCCATTTTTTATGAAAATAGCCATGAGCGACCTTGAAAATAGCCATGAGCGACCATTTTCAATAATACTAGAGGCTAACACCTACGGATTTTAGACCAAGAAATAGTCTCCACCAGAAATCCAAGAATGTGATCTATGGCAAGGAAACATATGTGGGGTGAGGTGTATGAGCGTCTGGTCGATGATAAATGGAAATGGGGGTTGTGTGGCCATTGATCATCGACCAGAGGCTCATACACCTCACCCCACATATGTTTCCTTGCCATGAATGACCATTTACAATAATACCGAAGGCTAACACCTACGGATTTTTGACCAAGAAATGGTCTCCACCAGAAATCCATGAATGTGATCTATGGCAAGGAAACATATGTGGGGTGAGGTGTATGAGCCTCTGGTCGATGATCAATGGCCACACAACCCCCATTTTTGTCGAAAATAGCCATGAACGACCATTTTCAATAATATCGAAGGCTAACACCTACGGATTTTTGACCAAGAAATGGTCTCCACCAGAAATCCAAGAATGTGATCTATGGCAAGGAAACATATGTGGGGTGAGGTGTATGAGCCTCTGGTCGATGATCAATGGCCACACAACCCCCATTTTTGTCGAAAATAGCCATGAACGACCATTTTCAATAATACCGAAGGCTAACACGTATGGATTTTCGACCAAGAAATGGTCTCCACCAGAAATCCGATAATGTGATCTATGGCAAGGAAACATATGTGAGGTGAGGTGTACGAGCCTCTGGTCGATGATCAATGGCCACACAACCCCCATTTTTGTCAAAAATAGCCATGAACGACCATTTTCAATAATACCGAAGGCTAACACCTACGGATTTTTGACCAAGAAATGGTCTCCACCATAAATCCAAGAATGTGATCTATGGCAAGGAAACATATGTGCAGTGAGGTGTATGAGCCTCTGGTCGATGATCAATGGCCACACAACCCCCATTTTGTCAAAAATAGCCATGAACGACCATTAGCCTTTGGTATTTTTGAAAATGGTCGTTCATGGCTATTTTCGACAAAAATGGGGGTTGTGTGGCCATTGATCATCAACTAGAGGCTCATACACCTCACCCCACATATGTTTCCTTGCCATAGATCACATTCTTGGATTTCTGGTGAGACCATTTCTTGGTCAAAAATCCGTAGGTGTTAGCCTTCGGTATTATTGAAAATGGTCGTTCATGGCTATTTTCGACAAAAATGGGGGTTGTGTGGCCATTGATCATCGACCAGACGCTCATACACCTCACCCCACATATGTTTCCTTGCCATAGATCACATTCTTGGATTTCTGGTGGAGACCATTTCTTGGTTAAAAACTCGTACGTGTTAGCCTTCGGTATTATTGAAAATGGTCGTTCATGGCTATTTTCGACAAAAATGGGGGTTGTGTGGCCATTGATCATCGACCAGAGGCTCATACACCTCACGCCACATATGTTTCCTTGCCATATATCACATTCTTGGATTTCTGGTGGAGACCATTTCTTGGTCAAAAATCCGTAGGTGTTAGCCTTCGGTATTATTGAAAATGGTCGTTCATGGCTATTTTCGACAAAAATGGGGGTTGTGTGGCCATTGATCATCGACCAGACGCTCATACACCTCACCCCACATATGTTTCATTGCCATAGATCACGTTCTTGGATTTCTGGTGGAGACCATTTCTTGGTCAAAAATCCGTAGGTGTTAGCCTTCGGTATTATTGAAAATGGTCGTTCATGGCTATTTTCGACAAAAATGGGGGTTGTGTGGCCATTGATCATCGACCAGACGCTCATACACCTTACCCCACATATGTTTCCTTGTCGTAGATCACATTCTTGGATTTCTGGTGGAGTCCATTTCTTGGCCTAAAATCCGTAGGTGTTAGCCTCTAGTATTATTGAAAATGGTCGCTCATGGCTATTTTCAAGGTCGCTCATGGCTATTTTCATAAAAAATGGGGGTTGTGTGGCCATTTATCATCGACTAGAGGCTCATAAACCTCACCCCACATATGTTTCCTTGCCATAGATTACATTCTTGGATTTCTGGTGGAAACCATTTCTTGGTTAAAAACTCGTACGTGTTAGCCTTCGGTATTATTGAAAATGGTCATTCATGGCTATTTTCAGCAAAATGGGGGTTGTGTGGCCATTGATCGTCGACCAGAGGATCATACACCTCACCCCACATATGTTTCCTTGTCGTAGATCACATTCTTGGATTTCTGGTGGAGACCATTTCTTGGTCAAAAATCCGTAGGTGTTAGCCTTCGATATTATTGAAAATGGTCGTTCATGGCTATTTTCGACAAAAATTTGGGTTGTGTGGCCATTGATCATCGACCAGAGGCTCATACACCTCACCCCACATATGTTTCCTTGCCACAGATCACATTCTTGGATTTCTGGTGGAAACCATTTCTTGGTCAAAAATCCGTAGGTGTTAGCCTTCGGTATTATTGAAAATGGTCGTTCATGGCTATTTTCGGCAAAATGGGGGTTGTGTGGCCATTGATCATCGACCAGAGGCTCGTACACCACACCCCACATATGTTTCCTTGCCATAGATCACATTCTTGGATTTCTGGTGGAGACCATTTCTTGGTCAAAAATCCGTAGGTGTTAGCCTTCGGTATTATTGAAAATGGTCATTCATGGCTATTTTCGACAAAAATGGGGGTTGTGTGGCCATTGATCATCGACCAGAGGCTCATACACCTCACCCCACATATGTTTCCTTGCCATAGATCACATTCTTGGATTTCTGGTGGAGACCATTTCTTGGTCAAAAATCCGTAGGTGTTAGCCTTCGATATTATTGAAAATGGTCGTTCATGGCTATTTTCGACAAAAATGGGGGTTGTGTGACCATTGATCATCGACCAGAAGCTCATACACCTCACCCCACATATGTTTCCTTGCCATAGATTACATTCTTGGATTTCTGGTGGAGACCATTTCTTGGTCTAAAATCCGTAGGTGTTAGCCTCTAGTATTATTGAAAATGGTCGCTCATGGCTATTTTCATAAAAAATGGGGGTTGTGTGGCCATTGATCATCGACTAGAGGCTCGTACACCTCACCCCACATATGTTTCCTTGCCATAGATTACATTCTTGGATTTGTGGTGGAAACCATTTCTTGGTTAAAAACTCGTACGTGTTAGCCTTCGGTATTATTGAAAATGGTCATTCATGGCTATTTTCGGCAAAATGGGGGTTGTGTGGCCATTGATCATCGACCAGAGGCTCATACACCTCACCCCACATATGTTTCCTTGCCATAGATCACATTCTTGGATTTCTGGTGGAGACCATTTCTTGGTCAAAAATCCGTAGGTCTTAGCCTCTAGTATTATTGAAAATGGTCGCTCATGGCTATTTTCATAAAAAATGGGGGTTGTGTGGCCATTTATCATCAACTAGAGGCTCATAAACCTCACCCCACATATGTTTCCTTGCCATAGATCACATTCTTGGATTTTTGGTGGAGACCATTTCTTGGTTAAAAACTCGTACGTGTTAGCCTTCGGTATTATTGAAAATGGTCGTTCATGGCTATTTTCGGCAAAATGGGGGTTGTGTGGCCATTGATCATTGACCAGAGGCTCGTACACCTCACCCCACATATGTTTCCTTGCCATAGATCACATTCTTGGATTTCTGGTGGAGACCATTTCTTGGTAAAAAATCCGTACGTGTTAGCCTTTGGTATTTTTGAAAATCGTCATTCATGGCTATTTTCGACAAAAATGGGGGTTGTGTGGCCATTGATCATCGACTAGAGGCTCATACACCTCACCCCACATATGTTTCCTTGCCATAGATCACATTCTTGGATTTCTTGTGGAGACCATTTCTTGGTCAAAAATCTGTAGGTGTTAGCCTTCGTTATTATTGAAAATGGTCGTTCATGGCTATTTTCGACAAAAATGGGGGTTGTGTGGCCATTGATCATCGACCAGAGGCTCATACACCTCACCCCACATATGTTTCCATGTCGTAGATCACATTCTTGGATTTCTGGTGGAGACCATTTCTTGGTCAAAAATCCGTAGGTGTTAGCCTCTAGTATTATTGAAAATGGTCGCTCATGGCTATTTTCAAGGTCGCTCATGGCTATTTTCATAAAAAATGGGTGTTGTGTGGCCAATGATCGTCGACCAGAGGCTCATACACCTCACCCCACATATGTTTCCTTGCCATAGATCACATTCTTGGATTTTCTGGTGGAGACCATTTTTGGTTAAAAATCCGTACGTGTTAGCCTTTGGTATTTTTGAAAATGGTCATTCATGGCTATTTTCATAAAAATGGGGGTTGTGTGGCCATTGATCATCGATTAGAGGCTCATAAACCTCACCCCACATATGTTTCCTTGTCGTAGATCACATTCTTGGATTTCTGGTGGAGACCATTTCTTGGTCAAAAATCCGTAGGTCTTAGCCTCTAGTATTATTGAAAATGGTCGCTCATGGCTATTTTCAAGGTCGCTCATGGCTATTTTCATAAAAAATGGGGGTTGTGTGGCCAATGATCGTCGACCAGAGGCTCATACACCTCACCCCACATATGTTTCCTTGCCATAGATCACATTCTTGGATTTTCTGGTGGAGACCATTTTTGGTTAAAAATCCGTACGTGTTAGCCTTTGGTATTTTTGAAAATGGTCATTCATGGCTATTTTCATAAAAATGGGGGTTGTGTGGCCATTGATCATCGACCAGAGGCTCATACACCTCACCCCACATATGTTTCCTTGTCGTAGATCACATTCTTGGATTTCTGGTGGAGACCATTTCTTGGTCAAAAATCCGTAGGTGTTAGCCTTCGATATTATTGAAAATGGTCGTTCATGGCTATTTTCGACAAAAATGGGGGTTGTGTGGCCATTGATCATCGAACAGAGGCTCATACACCTCACCCCACATATGTTTCCTTGCCATAGATCACATTCTTGGATTACTGGTGGAGACCATTTCTTGGTTTAAAATCCGTACGTGTTAGCCTTTGGTATTTTTGAAAATGGTCATTCATGGATATTTTCATAAAAAATGGGGGTTGTGTGGCCATTGATCATCGACCAGAGGCTCATACACCTCACCCCACATATGTTTCCTTGTCGTAGATCACATTCTTGGATTTCTGGTGGAGGCCATTTCTTGGTCAAAAATCCGTAGGTGTTAGCCTTCGGTATTATTGAAAATGGTCGTTCATGGCTATTTTCGACAAAAATGGGGGTTGTGTGCCATTGATCATCGACCAGAGGCTCATACACCTCACCCCACATATGTTTCCTTGCCATATATCACATTCTTGGATTTCTGGTGGAGACCATTTCTTGGTCAAAAATCCGTAGGTCTTAGCCTTCAGTATTATTGAAAATGGTCATTCATGGCTATTTTCGGCAAAATGGGGGTTGTGTGGCCATTGATCGTCGACCAGAGGCTCATACACCTCACCCCACATATGTTTCCTTGCCATAGATCACATTCTTGGATTTCTGGTGGAGACCGTTTCTTGGTTAAAAATCCGTACGTGTTAGCCTTTGGTATTTTTGAAAATGGTCATTCATGGCTATTTTCGACAAAAATGGGGGTTGTGTGGCCATTGATCATCGACTAGAGGCTCATACACCTCACCCCACATATGTTTCCTTGCCATAGATCACATTCTTGGATTTCTGGTGGAGACCATTTCTTGGTCAAAAATCCGTAGGTGTTAGCCCTCGGTATTATTGAAAATGGTCGTTCATGGCTATTTTCGACAAAAATGGGGGTTGTGTGGCCATTGATCATCGACCAGACGCTCATACACCTCACCCCACATATGTTTCCTTGCCATAGATCACATTCTTGGATTTCTGGTGGAGACCATTTCTTGGTCTAAAATTCGTAGGTGTTAGCCTCTAGTTTTATTGAAAATGGTCGTCGACCAGAGGCTCATACACCTCACCCCACATATGTTTCCTTGCCATAGATCACATTCTTGGATTTCTGGTGGAGACCATTTCTTGGTCAAAAATTAATAGGTGTTAGCCTTCAGTGTCATTGAAAATAGTCATTCATGGCTATTTTCGACAAAAATGGGGGTTGTGTGGCCATTGATCATCGACCAGAGGCTCATACACCTCACCCCACATATGTTTCCTTGCCATAGATCACATTCTTGGATTTCTGGTGGAGACCATTTCTTGGTCAAAAATCCGTACGTGTTAGCCTCTAGTATTATTGAAAATGGTCGCTCATGGCTATTTTCAAGGTCGCTCATGGCTATTTTCATAAAAAATAGGGGTTGTGTGGCCATTGATCATCGACCAGAGGCTCATACACCTCACCCCACATATGTTTCCTTGCCATAGATCACATTCTTGGATTTCTGGTGGAGACCATTTCTTGGTCAAAAATCCGTAGGTGTTAGCCTTCGTTATTATTGTAAATGGTCATTCATGGCTATTTTCGACAAAAATGGGGGTTGTGTGGCCATTGATCATCGACCAGACGCTCATACACCTCACCCCACATATGTTTCCTTGTCGTAGATCACATTCTTGGATTTCTGGTGGAGACCATTTCTTGGTCAAAAATCCGTAGGTGTTAGCCTTCGGTATTATTGAAAATGGTCGTTCATGGCTATTTTCGACAAAAATGGGGGTTGTGTGGCCATTGATCATCGACCAGAGGCTCGTACACCTCACCCCACATATGTTTCCTTGCCATAGATCACATTCTTGGATTTCTGGTGGAGACCATTTCTTGGTCAAAAACTCGTACGTGTTAGCCTTCGGTATTATTGAAAATGGTCGTTCACGGCTATTTTCGACAAAAATGGGGGTTGTGTTGCCATTGATCATCGACCAGAGGCTCGTACACTTCACCCCACATATGTTTTCTTGCCATAGATCATAATCTTGGATTTCTCGTGGAGACCATTTGTTGGTCAAAAATTCATAGGTGTTAGCCTTCAGTGTCATTGAAAATGGTCATTCGTGGCTATTTTCGACAAAAAATGGGGGTTGTGTCGCCATTGATCATCGACCAGAGGATCGTACACCTCACCCCACATAAGTTTCCTTGCCATATATCACATTCTTGGATTTCTGGTGGAGACCATTTCTTGGTCAAAAATCCGTAGGTGTTAGCCTTCGGTATTATTGAAAATGGTCGTTCATGGCTACTTTCGACAAAAATGAGGGTTGTGTGGCAATTGATAATCGACCAAAGGCTCATACACCTCACCCACATGTGTTTCCTTGCCATAGACCACATTCTTGGATTTCTGGTGGTGACCATTTCTTGGTCAAAAATCCGTAGGTGTTAGCCTTCGGTATTATTGAAAATAGTCGTTCATGGCTATTTTCGACAAAAAAGGGGGTTGTGTGGCCATTTAACATCGACCAGAGGCTCGTACACCTCACCCCACATATGTTTAATTGCCATAGATCACAATCTTGGATTTCTCGTGGAGACCATTTCTTGGTCAAAAATCCGTACGTGTTAGCCTTCGGTATTATTGAAAATGGTCGTTCATGGCTGTTTTCGACAAAAATGGGGGTTGTGTGGCCATTGATCATCGACCAGAGGCTCATACACCTCACCCCACATACGTTTCCTTGCCATAGAGCACACTCTTGGATTTCTGGTGGAGACCATTTCTTGGGCAAAATCCATACGTGTTAGCCTTCAGTATTATTGAAAATGGTCGTTGATCACTATTTTCGACAAAAAATGGGGGTTGTGTGGCCACTGATCATCGACCAGAGGCTCGTACACCTCACCCCAATATGTTTCCTTGCCATAGATAAAATTCTTGGATTTCTGGTGGAGACGATTTCTTGGTCAAAAATCCGTAGGTGTTAGCCTTTGGAAGTATTGAAAATGGTCGTTCATGGCTATTTTCGACAAAAATGGGGGTTGTGTGGCCATTGATCATCGATCTGAGGCTCGTACACCTCACCCCATATATGTTTCCTTGCCATAGATCACATTCTTGGATTTCTGGTGGAGATCTTCTCTTGGTCAAAAATCCGTAGTTGTTAGCCTTCGGTATTATTGTAAATGGTCGTTCATGGCTATTTTTGACACAAATGGGGTTGTGTGGCCATTGATCTTCGACCAGAGGCTCATACACCTCACCCCACGTATGTTTTCTTGCCATAGATCACATTCTTGGATTTTTGGTGGAGACCATTTCTTGGTCAAAAATCCATACGTGTTAGCCTTCAGTATTATTGAAAATGGTCGTTGATCACTATTTTCGACAAAAATGGGGGTTGTGTGGCCATTTATCATTGACTAGAGGCTCGTACACTTCACTACACATATGTTTCCTTGCCATAGATCACATTCTTGGATTTCTGGTGGAGACCATTTCTTGGTCAAAAATTCGTAGGTCTTAGCCTTCGGTATTATTGAAAATGGTCATTCATGGCTATTTTCGGCAAAATGGGGGTTGTGTGGCCATTGATCATCGACCAGAGGCTCATACACCTCACCCCACATATGTTTCCTTGCCATAGATCACATTCTTGGATTTCTGGTGGAGACCATTTCTTGGTCAAAAATCCATAGGTGTTAGCCTTCGGTATTATTGAAAATGGTCGTTCATGGCTATTTTCGGCAAAATGGGGGTTCTGTGGCCATTGATCATCGACCAGAGGCTCGTACACCTCACTACACATATGTTTCCTTGCCATAGATCACATTCTTGGATTTCAGGTGGAGACCATTTCTTGGTCAAAAATCCGTAGGTGTTAGCCTTCGGTATTATTGAAAATGGTCATTCATGGCTATTTTCGACAAAAATGGGGGTTGTGTGGCCATTGATCATCGACCAGAGGCTCATACACCTCACCCCACATATGTTTCCTTGCCATAGATCACATTCTTGGATTTCTGGTGGAGACCATTTCTTGGTCAAAAATTCGTAGGTCTTAGCCTTCGGTATTATTGAAAATGGTCATTCATGGCTATTTTCGGCAAAATGGGGGTTGTGTGGCCATTGATCATCGACCATAGGCTCATACACCTCACCCCACATATGTTTCCTTGCCATAGATCACATTCTTGGATTTCTGGTGGAGACCATTTCTTGGTCAAAAATCCGTAGGTGTTAGCCTTCGGTATTATTGTAAATGGTCATTCATGGCTATTTTCGACAAAAATGGGGGTTGTGTGGCCATTAATCATCGACCAGAGGCTCATAAAAAATGGGGGTTGTGTGGCCATTTATCATCGACTAGAGGCTCATAAACCTCACCCCACATATGTTTCCTTGCCATAGATCACATTCTTGGATTTCTGGTGGAGACCATTTCTTGGTCAAAAATTCGTAGGTGTTAGCCTTCGATATTATTGAAAATGGTCGTTCATGGCTATTTTCGACAAAAAATGGGGATTGTGTGGCCATTGATCATCGACCATAGGCTCATACACCTCACCCCACATATGTTTCCTTGCCATAGATCACATTCTTGGATTTCTGGTGGAGACCATTTCTTGGTCAAAAACCGTAGGTGTTAGCCTTCGGTATTATTGTAAATGGTCATTCATGGCTATTTTTGACAAAAATGGGGGTTGTGTGGCAATTGATCATCGACCAGAGGCTCATACACCTCACCCCACATATGTTTCCTTGCCATAGATCACATTCTTGGATTTCTGGTGGAGACCATTTCTTGGTCAAAAATCCGTAGGTCTTAGCCTCTAGTATTATTGAAAATGGTCGCTCATGGCTATTTTCATAAAAAATGGGGGTTGTGTGGCCATTGATCATCGACCATAGGCTCATACACCTCACCCCACGTATGTTTTCTTGCCATAGATCACATTCTTGGATTTTTGGTGGAGACCATTTCTTGGTCAAAAATCCATACGTGTTACCCTTCAGTATTATTGAAAATGGTCGTTGATCACTATTTTCGACAAAAATGGGGGTTGTGTGGCCATTTATCATTGACTAGAGGCTCGTACACTTCACTACACATATGTTTCCTTGCCATAGATCACATTCTTGGATTTCTGGTGGAGACCATTTCTTGGTCAAAAATTCGTAGGTCTTAGCCTTCGGTATTATTGAAAATGGTCATTCATGGCTATTTTCGGCAAAATGGGGGTTGTGTGGCCATTGATCATCGACCAGAGGCTCATACACCTCACCCCACATATGTTTCCTTGCCATAGATCACATTCTTGGATTTCTGGTGGAGACCATTTCTTGGTCAAAAATCCATAGGTGTTAGCCTTCGGTATTATTGAAAATGGTCGTTCATGGCTATTTTCGGCAAAATGGGGGTTCTGTGGCCATTGATCATCGACCAGAGGCTCGTACACCTCACTACACATATGTTTCCTTGCCATAGATCACATTCTTGGATTTCAGGTGGAGACCATTTCTTGGTCAAAAATCCGTAGGTGTTAGCCTTCGGTATTATTGAAAATGGTCATTCATGGCTATTTTCGACAAAAATGGGGGTTGTGTGGCCATTGATCATCGACCAGAGGCTCATACACCTCACCCCACATATGTTTCCTTGCCATAGATCACATTCTTGGATTTCTGGTGGAGACCATTTCTTGGTCAAAAATTCGTAGGTCTTAGCCTTCGGTATTATTGAAAATGGTCATTCATGGCTATTTTCGGCAAAATGGGGGTTGTGTGGCCATTGATCATCGACCATAGGCTCATACACCTCACCCCACATATGTTTCCTTGCCATAGATCACATTCTTGGATTTCTGGTGGAGACCATTTCTTGGTCAAAAATCCGTAGGTGTTAGCCTTCGGTATTATTGTAAATGGTCATTCATGGCTATTTTCGACAAAAATGGGGGTTGTGTGGCCATTAATCATCGACCAGAGGCTCATAAAAAATGGGGGTTGTGTGGCCATTTATCATCGACTAGAGGCTCATAAACCTCACCCCACATATGTTTCCTTGCCATAGATCACATTCTTGGATTTCTGGTGGAGACCATTTCTTGGTCAAAAATTCGTAGGTGTTAGCCTTCGATATTATTGAAAATGGTCGTTCATGGCTATTTTCGACAAAAAATGGGGATTGTGTGGCCATTGATCATCGACCATAGGCTCATACACCTCACCCCACATATGTTTCCTTGCCATAGATCACATTCTTGGATTTCTGGTGGAGACCATTTCTTGGTCAAAAACCGTAGGTGTTAGCCTTCGGTATTATTGTAAATGGTCATTCATGGCTATTTTTGACAAAAATGGGGGTTGTGTGGCAATTGATCATCGACCAGAGGCTCATACACCTCACCCCACATATGTTTCCTTGCCATAGATCACATTCTTGGATTTCTGGTGGAGACCATTTCTTGGTCAAAAATCCGTAGGTCTTAGCCTCTAGTATTATTGAAAATGGTCGCTCATGGCTATTTTCATAAAAAATGGGGGTTGTGTGGCCATTGATCATCGACCAAGCCATGAACGACCATTTTCAAAAATACCAAAGGCTAACACGTACGGATTTTTGACCAAGAAATGGTCTCCACCAGAAATCCAAGAATGTGATCTATGGCAAGGAAACATATGTGGGGTGAGGTGTATGAGCCTCTGGTCGATGATCAATGGCCACAAACCCCCATTTTTGTCGAAAATAGCCATGAACGACCATTTTCAATAATACCGAAGGCTAACACCTACGGATTTTTGACCAAGAAATGGTCTCCACCTGAAATCCAAGAATGTGATCTATGGCAAGGAAACATATGTGTAGTGAGGTGTACGAGCCTCTGTTCGATGATCAATGGCCACAGAACCCCCATTTTGCCGAAAATAGCCATGAACGACCATTTTCAATAATACCGAAGGCTAACACCTACGGATTTTTGACCAAGAAATGGTCTCCACCAGAAATCCAAGAATGTGATCTATGGCAAGGAAACATATGTGGGGGTTGTGTGGCCATTGATCATCGACTAGAGGCTCGTACACCTCACCCCACATATGTTTCCTTGCCATAGATCACATTCTTGGATTTCTGGTGGGGACCATTTCTTGGTCAAAAATCCGTAGGTGTTAGCCTTCGGTATTATTGTAAATGGTCATTCATGGCTATTTTCGACAAAAATGGGGGTTGTGTGGCCATTGATCATCGACCATAGGCTCATACACCTCACCCCACATATGTTTCCTTGCCATAGATCACATTCTTGGATTTCTGGTGGAGACCATTTCTTGGTTAAAAACTCGTACGTGTTAGCCTTCGGTATTATTCAAAATGGTCATTCATGGCTATTTTCGGCAAAATGGGGGTTGTGTGGCCATTGATCATCGACCAGAGGCTCATACACCTCACTACACATATGTTTCCTTGCCATAGATCACATTCTTGGATTTATGGTGGAGACCATTTCTTGGTCAAAAATCCGTAGATGTTAGCCGTCAGTGTCATTGAAAATGGTCGTTCATGGCTATTTTCGACAAAAATTAGGGTTGTGTGGCCATTGATCATCGACCAGGGGCTCGTACACCTCACCCCACACCCATTTTTTATGAAAATATCCATGAGCGACCTTGAAAATAGCCATGAGCGACCATTTTCAATAATATTAGAGGCTAAGACCTACGGATTTTTGACCAAGAAATGGTCTCCACCAGAAATCCAAGAATGTGATCTATGGCAAGGAAACATATGTGGGGTGAGGTGTATGAGCCTCTGGTCGATGATCAATGGCCACACAACCTCCATTTTGCCGAAAATAGCCATGAATGACCATTTTCAAAAATACCAAAGGCTAACACGTACGGATTTTTGACCAAGAAACGGTCTCCACCAGAAATCCAAGAATGTGATCTATGGCAAGGAAACATATGTGGGGTGAGGTGTACAAGCCTCTGGTCGGTGATCAATGGCCACACAACCCCCATTTGGGTCGAAAATAGCCATGAATGACCATTTTCAATAATACCGAAGGCTAACACCTACGGATTTTTGACCAAGAAATGGTCTCTACCATAAATCCAAGAATGTGATATATGGCAAGGAAACATATGTGTAGTGAGGCCAGACGCTCATACACCTCACCCCACATATGTTTCCTTGCCAAGATCACATTCTTGGATTTCTGGTGGAGACCATTTCTTGGTCAAAAATCCGTAGGTGTTAGCCTTCAGTATTATTGAAAATGGTCGTTCATGGCTATTTTCGACAAAAATGGGGGTTGTGTGGCCATTGATCATCGACCAGAGTCTCATACACCTCACCCCACATATGTTTCCTTGCCATAGATCACATTCTTGGATTTCTGGTGGAGACCATTTCTTGGTCAAAAATCCGTAGGTGTTAGCCTTCGGTATTATTGAAAATGGTCGTTCATGGCTATTTTCATAAAAAATGGGGGTTGTGTGGCCATTGATCATCGACCAGAGGCTCATACACCTCACCCCACATATGTTTCCTTGCCATAGATCACATTCTTGGATTTCTGGTGGAGACCATTTCTTGGTCAAAAATCCGTAGGTGTTAGCCTTCGGTATTATTGTAAATGGTCATTCATGGCTATTTTCGACAAAAATGGGGGTTGTGTGGCCATTGATCATCGACCAGAGGCTCATACACCTCACCCCACATATGTTTCCTTGCCATAGATCACATTCTTGGATTTCTGGTGGAGACCATTTCTTGGTCAAAAATCCGTAGGTCTTAGCCTCTAATATTATTGAAAATGGTCGCTCATGGCTATTTTCATAAAAAAATGGGGGTTGTGTGGCCATTGATCATCGACCAGACGCTCATACACCTCACCCCACATATGTTTCCTTGCCATAGATCACATTCTTGGATTTCTGGTGGAGACCATTTCTTGGTCTAAAATCCGTAGGTGTTAGCCTCTAGTATTATTGAAAATGGTCGCTCATGGCTATTTTCATAAAAAATGGGGGTTGTGTGGCCATTTATCATCGACTAGAGGCTCATAAACCTCACCCCACATATGTTTCCTTGCCATAGATTACATTCTTGGATTTCTGGTGGAAACCATTTCTTGGTTAAAAACTCGTACGTGTTAGCCTTCGGTATTATTGAAAATGGTCATTCATGGCTATTTTCGGCAAAATGGGGGTTGTGTGGCCATTGATCGTCGACCAGAGGCTCATACACCTCACCCCACATATGTTTCCTTGTCGTAGATCACATTCTTGGATTTCTGGTGGAGACCATTTCTTGGTCAAAAATCCGTAGGTGTTAGCCTTCGATATTATTGAAAATGGTCGTTCATGGCTATTTTCGACAAAAATGGGGGTTGTGTGGCCATTGATCATCGACCAGAGGCTCATACACCTCACCCCACATATGTTTCCTTGCCATAGATCACATTCTTGGATTTCTGGTGGAGACCATTTCTTGGTCAAAAATCCGTAGGTCTTAGCCTATAATATTATTGAAAATGGTCGTTCATGGCTATTTTCGACAAAAATGGGGGTTGTGTGGCCATTGATCATCGACCAGAGGCTCATACACCTCACCCCACATATGTTTCCTTGCCATAGATCACATTCTTGGATTTCTGGTGGAGACCATTTCTTGGTTAAAAACTCGTACGTGTTAGCCTTCGGTATTATTGAAAATGGTCATTCATGGCTATTTTCGGCAAAATGGGGGTTGTGTGGCCATTGATCATCGACCAGAGGCTCATACACCTCGCTACACATATGTTTCCTTGCCATATATCACATTCTTGGATTTATGGTGGAGACCATTTCTTGGTCAAAAATCCGTAGGTGTTAGCCGTTAGTGTCATTGAAAATGGTCGTTCGTGGCTATTTTCGACAAAAATTAGGGTTGTGTGGCCATTGATCATTGACCAGGGGCTCGTACACCTCACCCCACACCCATTTTTTATGAAAATATCCATGAGCGACCTTGAAAATAGCCATGAGCGACCATTTTCAATAATATTAGAGGCTAAGACCTACGGATTTTTGACCAAGAAATGGTCTCCACCAGAAATCCAAGAATGTGATCTATGGCAAGGAAACATATGTGGGGTGAGGTGTATGAGCCTCTGGTCGATGATCAATGGCCACACAACCTCCATTTTGCCGAAAATAGCCATGAATGACCATTTTCAAAAATACCAAAGGCTAACACGTACGGATTTTTGACCAAGAAATGGTCTCCACCAGAAATCCAAGAATGTGATCTATGGCAAGGAAACATATGTGGGGTGAGGTGTACAAGCCTCTGGTCGGTGATCAATGGCCACACAACCCCCATTTGTGTCGAAAATAGCCATGAATGACCATTTTCAATAATACCGAAGGCTAACACCTACGGATTTTTGACCAAGAAATGGTCTCTACCATAAATCCAAGAATGTGATATATGGCAAGGAAACATATGTGTAATGAGGCCAGACGCTCATACACCTCACCCCACATATGTTTCCTTGCCATAGATCACATTCTTCGATTTTTGGTGGAGACCATTTCTTGGTCAAAAATCCGTAGGTGTTAGCCTTCGGTATTATTGAAAATGGTCGTTCATGGCTATTTTCGACAAAAATGGGGGTTGTGTGGCCATTGATCATCGACCAGAGGCTCATACACCTCACCCCACATATGTTTCCTTGCCATAGATCACATTCTTGGATTTCTGGTGGAGACCATTTCTTGGTCAAAAATCCGTAGGTGTTAGCCTTCGGTATTATTGAAAATGGTCGTTCATGGCTATTTTCATAAAAAATGGGGGTTGTGTGGCCATTGATCATCGACCAGAGGCTCATACACCTCACCCCACATATGTTTCCTTGCCATAGATCACATTCTTGGATTTCTGGTGGAGACCATTTCTTGGTCAAAAATCCGTAGGTGTTAGCCTTCGGTATTATTGTAAATGGTCATTCATGGCTATTTTCGACAAAAATGGGGGTTGTGTGGCCATTGATCATCGACCAGAGGCTCATACACCTCACCCCACATATGTTTCCTTGCCATAGATCACATTCTTGGATTTCTGGTGGAGACCATTTCTTGGTCAAAAATCTGTAGGTCTTAGCCTCTAATATTATTGAAAATGGTCGCTCATGGCTATTTTCATAAAAAAATGGGGGTTGTGTGGCCATTGATCATCGACCAGACGCTCATACACCTCACCCCACATATGTTTCCTTGCCATAGATCACATTCTTGGATTTCTGGTGGAGACCATTTCTTGGTCTAAAATCCGTAGGTGTTAGCCTCTAGTATTATTGAAAATGGTCGCTCATGGCTATTTTCATAAAAAATGGGGGTTGTGTGGCCATTTATCATCGACTAGAGGCTCATAAACCTCACCCCACATATGTTTCCTTGCCATAGATTACATTCTTGGATTTCTGGTGGAAACCATTTCTTGGTTAAAAACTCGTACGTGTTAGCCTTCGGTATTATTGAAAATGGTCATTCATGGCTATTTTCGGCAAAATGGGGGTTGTGTGGCCATTGATCGTCGACCAGAGGCTCATACACCTCACCCCACATATGTTTCCTTGTCGTAGATCACATTCTTGGATTTCTGGTGGAGACCATTTCTTGGTCAAAAATCCGTAGGTGTTAGCCTTCGATATTATTGAAAATGGTCGTTCATGGCTATTTTCGACAAAAATGGGGGTTGTGTGGCCATTGATCATCGACCAGAGGCTCATACACCTCACCCCACATATGTTTCCTTGCCATAGATCACATTCTTGGATTTCTGGTGGAGACCATTTCTTGGTCAAAAATCCGTAGGTCTTAGCCTCTAATATTATTGAAAATGGTCGTTCATGGCTATTTTCGACAAAAATGGGGGTTGTGTGGCCATTGATCATCGACCAGAGGCTCATACACCTCACCCCACATATGTTTCCTTGCCATAGATCACATTCTTGGATTTCTGGTGGAGACCATTTCTTGGTCAAAAATCCGTAGGTGTTAGCCTTCGGTATTATTGAAAATGGTCGTTCATGCTATTTTCTACAAAAATAGGGGGGTTGTGTGGCCATTGATCATCGACCAGACGCTCATACACCTCACCCCACATATGTTTCCTTGCCATAGATCACATTCTTGGATTTCTGGTGGAGACCATTCCTTGGTCTAAAATCCGTAGGTGTTAGCCTCTAGTATTATTGAAAATGGTCGCTCATGGCTATTTTCAAGGTCGCTCATGGCTATTTTCATAAAAAATGGGGGTTGTGTGGCCATTTATCATCGACTAGAGGCTCATAAACCTCACCCCACATATGTTTCCTTGCCATAGATTACATTCTTGGATTTCTGGTGGAAACCATTTCTTGGTTAAAAACTCGTACGTGTTAGCCTTTGGTATTATTGAAAATGGTCATTCATGGCTATTTTCGGCAAAATGGGGGTTGTGTGGCCATTGATCATCGACCAGAGGCTCGTACACCTCACCCCACATATGTTTCCTTGCCATAGATCACATTCTTGGATTTCTGGTGGAGACCATTTCTTGGTCAAAAATCCGTACGTGTTAGCCTTTGGTATTTTTTGAAAATGGTCATTCATGGCTATTTTCGACAAAAATGGGGGTTGTCTGGCCATTGATCATCGACTAGAGGCTCATACACCTCACCCCACATATGTTTCCTTGCCATAGATCACATTCTTGGATTTCTGGTGGAGACCATTTCTTGGTCAAAAATCCGTAGGTGTTAGCCTTCGGTATTATTGAAAATGGTCGTTCATGGCTATTTTCGACAAAAATGGGGGTTGTGTGGCCATTGATCATCGACCAGACGCTCATACACCTCACCCCACATATGTTTCCTTGTCATAGATCACATTCTTGGATTTCTGGTGGAGACCATTTCTTGGTCTAAAATCCGTAGGTGTTGGCCTCTAGTATTATTGAAAATGGTCGCTCATGGCTATTTTCAAGGTCGTTCATGGCTATTTTCGACAAAAATGGGGGTTGTGTGGCCATTGATCATCGACCAGACGCTCATACACCTCACCCCACATATGTTTCCTTGCCATAGATCACATTCTTGGATTTCTGGTGGAAACCATTTCTTGGTTAAAAACTCGTACGTGTTAGCCTTCGATATTATTGAAAATGGTCATTCATGGCTTTTTTCGACAAAAATGGGGGTTGTGTGGCCATTGATCATCGACCAGAGGCTCATACACCACACCCCACATATGTTTCCTTGCCATAGATCACATTCTTGGATTTCTGGTGGAGACCATTTCTTGGTCAAAAATCCGTAGGTGTTAGCCTTCGGTATTATTGTAAATGGTCATTCTATGGCAAGGAAACATATGTGGGGTGAGGTGTATGAGCGTCTGGTCGATGATCAATGGCCACACAACCCCCATTTTTGCCGAAAATAGCCATGAGCGACCATTTTCAATAATACTAGAGGCTAAGACCTACGGATTTTTGACCAAGAAATGGTCTCCACCAGAAATCCAAGAATGTGATCTATGGCTAGGAAACATATGTGGGGTGAGGTGTATGAGCCTCTGGTCGATGATCAATGGCCACACAACCCCCATTTTTGTCGAAAATAGCCATGAATGACCATTTTCAATAATACCGAAGGCTAACAGTGACCATTTTCAATAATACTAGAGGCTAAGACCTACGGATTTTTGACCAAGAAATGGTCTCCACCAGAAATCCAAGAATGTGATCTATGGCAAGGAAACATATGTGGGGTGAGGTGTATGAGCCTCTGGTCGATGATCAATGGCCACACAACCCCCATTTTTTATGAAAATAGCCATGAGCGACCTTGAAAATAGCCATGAGCGACCATTTTCAATAATACTAGAGGCTAACACGTACGGATTTTTGACCAAGAAATGGTCTTAGCCTCTAATATTCTTGGATTTCTGGTGGAGACCATTTCTTGGTCAAAAATCCGTAGGTGTTAGCCTTCGATATTATTGAAAATGGTCTTTAATGGCTATTTTCGACAAAAATGGGGGTTGTGTGGCCATTGATCATTGACCAGAGGCTCGTACACCTCACTACACATATGTTTTCTTGCCATAGATCACATTCTTGGATTTCTGGTGGAGACGATTTCTTGGTCAAAAATCCGTAGGTGTTAGCCTTCTGTATTATTGAAAATGGTCGTTCATGGCTATTTTCGACAAAAATGGGGGTTGTGTGGCCATTGATCATCGACCAGACGCTCATACACCTCACCCCACATATGTTTCCTTGTCGTAGATCACATTCTTGGATTTCTGGTGGAGACCATTTCTTGGTCAAAAATCCGTAGGTCTTAGCCTCTAATATTATTGAAAATGGTCGCTCATGGCTATTTTCATAAAAAAATGGGGGTTGTGTGGCCATTTATCATCGACTAGAGGCTCATAAATCTCACCCCACATATGTTTCCTTGCCATAGATCACATTCTTGGATTTCTGGTGGAGACCATTTCTTGGTCAAAAATCCGTAGGTGTTAGCCTTTGGTATTATTGTAAATGGTCATTCATGGCTCTTTTCGGCAAAATGGACCATTTCTTGGTCAAAAATCCGTAGGTGTTAGCCTTCGGTATTATTGAAAATGGTCGTTCATGGCTATTTTTGACAAAAATGGGGGTTGTGTGGCCATTGATCATCGACTAGAGGCTCATACACCTCACCCCACATATGTTTCCTTGCCATAGATCACATTCTTGGATTTCTGGTGGAGACCATTTCTTGGTCAAAAATCCGTAGGTGTTAGCCTTCGGTATTATTGTAAATGGTCATTCATGGCTATTTTCGGCAAAATGGGGGTTCTGTGGCCATTGATCATCGACCAGAGGCTCGTACACCTCACCCCACATATGTTTCCTTGCCATAGATCACATTCTTGGATTTCTGGTGGAGACCATTTCTTGGTCAAAAATCCGTTGGTGTTAGCCTTTGGTATTTTTGAAAATGGTCGTTCATGGCTATTTTCGGCAAAATGGGGGTTGTGCGGCCATTGATCGTCGACTAGAGGCTCATACACCTCACCCCACATATGTTTCCTTGCCATAGATCACATTCTTGGATTTATGGTGGAGACCATTTCTTGGTCAAAAATTTGTAGGTGTTAGCCTTCAGTGTCATTGAAAATGGTCGTTCATGGCTATTTTCGACAAAAATTAGGGTTGTGTGGCCATTGATCGTCGACCAAAGGCTCATACACCTCACCCCACATATGTTTCCTTGCCATAGATCACATTCTTGGATTTCTGGTGGAGACCATTTCTTGGTCAAAAATCCGTAGGTGTTAGCCTTCGGTATTATTGAAAATGGTCGTTCATGGCTATTTTCGACAAAAATGGGGGTTGTGTGGCCATTGATCATCGACCAGAGGCTCATACACCTCACCCCACATATGTTTCCTTGCCATAGATCACATTCTTGGATTTCTGGTGGAGACCATTTCTTGGTCAAAAATTCGTAGGTCTTAGCCTTCGGTATTATTGAAAATGGTCATTCATGGCTATTTTCGGCAAAATGGGGGTTGTGTGGCCATTGATCATCGACCATAGGCTCATACACCTCACCCCACATATGTTTCCTTGCCATAGATCACATTCTTGGATTTCTGGTGGAGACCATTTCTTGGTCAAAAATCCGTAGGTGTTAGCCTTCGGTATTATTGTAAATGGTCATTCATGGCTATTTTCGACAAAAATGGGGGTTGTGTGGCCATTAATCATCGACCAGAGGCTCATAAAAAATGGGGGTTGTGTGGCCATTTATCATCGACTAGAGGCTCATAAACCTCACCCCACATATGTTTCCTTGCCATAGATCACATTCTTGGATTTCTGGTGGAGACCATTTCTTGGACAAAAATCCGTAGGTCTTAGCCTCTAGTATTATTGAAAATGGTCGCTGTTAGCCTTCGGTATTATTGAAAATGGTCATTCATGGCTATTTTCGACAAAAATGGGGGTTGTGTGGCCATTGATCATCGACTAGAGGCTCATACACCTCACTACACATATGTTTCCTTGCCATAGATCACATTCTTGGATTTCTGGTGGAGACCATTTCTTGGTCTAAAATCCGTAGGTGTTAGCCTCTAGTATTATTGAAAATGGTCGCTCATGGCTATTTTCAAGGTCGCTCATGGCTATTTTCATAAAAAATGGGGGTTGTGTGGCCATTTATCATCGACTAGAGGCTCATAAACCTCACCCCACATATGTTTCCTTGCCATAGATTACATTCTTGGATTTCTGGTGGAAACCATTTCTTGGTTAAAAACTCGTACGTGTTAGCCTTCGGTATTATTGAAAATGGTCGTTCATGGCTATTTTCAAGGTCGCTCATGGCTATTTTCAAGGTAGCTCATGGCTATATTCATAAAAAATGGGGGTTGTGTGGCCATTGATCGTCGACTAGAGGCTCATACACCTCACCCCACATATGTTTCCTTGCCATAGATCACATTCTTGGATTTCTGGTGGAGACCATTTCTTGGTCAAAAATCCGAATGTGTTAGCCTCCGGTATTTTTGAAAATGGTCATTCATGGCTATTTTCGACAAAAATGGGGGTTGTGTGGCCATTGATCATCGACCAGACGCTCATACACCTCACCCCACATATGTTTCCTTGCCATAGATCACATTCTTGGATTTATGGTGGAGACCATTTCTTGGTCAAAAATCCGTAGGTGTTAGCCTTCAGTGTCATTGAAAATGGTCGTTCATGGCTATTTTCGACAAAAATTAGGGTTGTGTGGCCATTGATCGTCGACCAGAGGCTCATACACCTCACCCCACATATGTTTCCTTTCCATAGATCACACCATAGATTACATTCTTGGATTTCTGGTGGAAACCATTTCTTGGTTAAAAACTCGTACGTGCTAGCCTTCGGTATTATTGAAAATGGTCATTCATGGCTATTTTCGACAAAAATGGGGGTTGTGTGGCCATTGATCATCGACCAAAGGCTCATACACCTCACCCCACATATCTTTCCTTGCCATAGATCACATTCTTGGATTTCTGGTGGAGACCATTTCTTGGTCAAAAATCCGTAGGTGTTAGCCTTCGGTATTATTGTAAATGGTCATTCTATGGCAAGGAAACATATGTGGGTGAGGTGTATGAGCGTTTGGTCGATGATCAATGGCCACACAACCCACATTTTTGCCGAAAATAGCCATGAGCGACCATTTTCAATAATACTAGAGGCTAAGACCTACGGATTTTTGACCAAGAAATGGTCTCCACTAGAAATCCAAGAATGTGATATATGGCAAGAAAACATATGTGGGGTGAGGTGTATGAGCCTCTGGTCGATGATCAATGGCCACACAACCCCCATTTTTGTCGAAAATAGCCATGAATGACCATTTACAATAATACCGAAGGCTAACACCTACGGATTTTTGACCAAGAAATGGTCTCCACCAGAAATCCAAGAATGTGATCTATGGCAAGGTAACATATGTGGGGTGAGGTGTATGAGCGTCTGGTCGATGATCAATGGCCACACAACCCCCATTTCTTGGTTAAAAATCCGTAGGTGTTAGCCTTCGGTATTATTGAAAATGGTCGTTCATGGCTATTTTCGACAAAAATGGGGGTTGTGTGGCCATTGATCATCGACCAGAGGCTCATACACCTCACCCCACATATGTTTCCTTGCCATAGATCACATTCTTGGATTTCTGGTGGAGACCATTTCTTGGTCAAAAATCCGTAGGTCTTAGCCTTCGGTATTATTGAAAATGGTCATTCATGGCTATTTTCGGCAAAATGGGGGTTGTGTGGCCATTGATCATCGACCATAGGCTCATACACCTCACCCCACATATGTTTCCTTGCCATAGATCACATTCTTGGATTTCTGGTGGAGACCATTTCTTGGTCAAAAATCCGTAGGTGTTAGCCTTCGGTATTATTGTAAATGGTCATTCATGGCTATTTTCGACAAAAATGGGGGTTGTGTGGCCATTGATCATCGACCAGAGGCTCATAAAAAATGGGGGTTGTGTGGCCATTTATCATCGACTAGAGGCTCATAAACCTCACCCCACATATGTTTCCTTGCCATAGATCACATTCTTGGATTTCTGGTGGAGACCATTTCTTGGTCAAAAATCCGTAGGTCTTAGCCTCTAGTATTATTGAAAATGGTCGCTGTTAGCCTTCGGTATTATTGAAAATGGTCATTCATGGCTATTTTCGACAAAAATGGGGGTTGTGTGGCCATTGATCATCGACTAGAGGCTCATACACCTCACTACACATATGTTTCCTTGCCATAGATCACATTCTTGTATTTCTGGTGGAGACCATTTTTTGGTCTAAAATCCGTAGGTGTTAGCCTCTAGTATTATTGAAAATGGTCGCTCATGGCTATTTTCAAGGCCGCTCATGGCTATTTTCATAAAAAAATGGGGGTTGTGTGGCCATTTATCATCGACCAGAGGCTCATACACCTCACCCCACATATGTTTCCTTGCCATAGATCACATTCTTGGATTTCTGGTGGAGACCATTTCTTGGTCAAAAATCCGTAGGTGTTAGCCTTTGATATTATTGAAAACGGTCATTCATGGCTATTTTCGGCAAAATGGGAGTTGTGTGGCCATTGATCATCGACTAGAGGCTCATACACCTCACCCCACATATGTTTCCTTGTCGTAGATCACATTCTTGGATTTCTGGTGGAGACCATTTCTTGGTCTAAAATCCGTTGGTGTTAGCCTCTAGTATTATTGAAAATGGTCGCTCATGGCTATTTTCGACAAAAATGGGGGTTGTGTTGCCATTGATCATCGACCAGAGGCTCGTACACTTCACCCCACATATGTTTTCTTGCCATAGATCATAATCTTGGATTTCTCGTGGAGACCATTTCTTGGTTAAAAACTCGTACGTGTTAGCCTTCGGTATTATTGTAAATGGTCATTCATGGCTATTTTCGGCAAAATGGGGGTTGTGTGGCCATTGATCATCGACCAGAGGCTCATACACCTCACCCCACATATGTTTCCTTGCCATAGATCACATTCTTGGATTTCTGGTGGAGACCATTTCTTGCTCAAAAATCCGTAGGTGTTAGCCTTCGGTATTATTGAAAATGGTCATTCATGACTATTTTCGACAAAAATGGGGGTTGTGTGGCCATTGATCATCGACCAGACGCTCATACACCTCACCCCACATATGTTTCCTTGCCATAGATCACATTCTTGGATTTCTGGTGGAGACCATTGAAAGGGAATTAGGCTTACACCTAGTTCCTATATAATTTTGGTGGTTGAATTGCCCAACACAAATCTTTGGACTAACTAGTTTGTTCTAGTGTATAAGTTATACAGGTGCAAAAGGTTCACACTTAGCCAATAAAAAGACCAAGTGTTGGGTTCAACAAAAGAGCAAAGGAGCAACCGAAGGCTCTTCTGGTCTGGCGCACCGGACTGTCCGGTGCACCACCAGACAGTGTCCGGTGCACCAGAGGACTTCAACGCGAACTCGTCGCCTTCGGGAATTCTCCAGAGCCGGCGCGCTATAATTCACCGGACTGTCCGGTGTACACCGGACGGTGTCCGGTGCTCCAACGGGACGCAGCTCAGGAACTCGCCAGCCTCGGGAAATCAGAGCGGCTGCTCCGCTATAATTCACCGGACATGTCCGGTGTGCACCGGACTGTCCGGTGCATCCACGGAGCAAAGGCTACTTCGGCGCCAACGGCTACCTGCGATGCATTTAATGCGCGCGCAGCGCGCGCAGAAGTCAGAGTCGCCCATGCCGGCGCACCGGACAGTGAACAGTGCATGTCCGGTGCGCCACCGGACATCGAGGCGGGCCCAGAAGTCAGAACTCCAACGGTCAGATTCCAACGGCACTGGTGACGTGGCAGGGGCACCGGACATGTCCGGTGTGCACCGGACTGTCCGGTGCGCCATCGAACAGACAGCCTCCACCAACGGTTATTTTGGTGGTTGGGGCTATAAATACCCCAACCACCCAACCATTCATTGCATCCAAGTTTTCCACTTCCCAACTACTTACAAGAGCTCTAGCATTCAATTCTAGACACACCAAAGAGATCAAATCCTCTCCAAATTCCACACAACGCCCTAGTGACTAGAGAGAGAGATTTGCTTGTGTTCTTTCGAGCTCTTGCGCTTGGATTGCTTTCTTCTTTCTTGATTCCTTCATTGCGATCAAACTCACTTGTAATTGAGGCAAGAGACACAAAACTTGTGGTGGTCCTTGTGGGAACTTTGTGTTCCAAGTGATTGAGAAGAGAAAGCTCACTCGATCCGTGGGATCGTTTGAGAGAGGGAAGGGTTGAAAGAGACCCGACCTTTGTGGCCTCCTCAACGGGGAGTAGGTTTGAGAGTACCGAACCTCGGTAAAACAAATCCGCGTGTCACACTCTTCATTTGCTTGCGATTTGTTTTCCACCCTCTCTCGCGGACTCGGTTTCATATTTCTAACGCTAACCCGGCTTGTAGTTGTGTTTATATTTGTAAATTTCAGTTTCGCCCTATTCACCCCCCCCCTCTAGGCGACTATCAATTGGTATCAAAGCCAGGTTCTTCATTAGAGCCTAACCGCTCGAAGTAATGTCGGGAGATCACGCCAAGAAGGAGATGGAGACCGGCGAAAAGCCCACTACAAGCCACGGGAGCACTTCATCGGAAGAGTCCCGCACTAAGAGGAAGGAGAAGAAGAAGAGCTCCTCCAACAAAGGGAAGGAGAAGAAATCTTCTTCTCACCACAAAGAGAAGAAGGAGAAATCTTCCTCTCACAAGCCGCATCGGAGTGGGGACAAGCACAAGAGGATGAGGAAAGTCGTCTACTACGAGACCGACACTTCATCAACATCCACCTCCGGCTCCGACGCGGCGTCCGTCACTTCTAAACGCCAAGAGCGTAAGAAGTATAGTAAGATTCCCCTAAGCTACCCTCGCATTTCTAAACATACACCTTTACTTTCCGTCCCATTAGGCAAACCACCAACTTTTGATGGTGAATATTACGCTAGGTGGAGCGATTTAATGCGATTTCATCTAACCTCGCTCCACAAAAGTATATGGGATGTTGTTGAGTTTGGTGCACAGGTACCGTCCGTAGGGGATGAAGACTATGTTGAGGATGAGGTGGCCCAAATCGAGCACTTCAACTCTCAAGAAACAACAATACTCCTCGCCTCTTTAAGTAGAGAGGAGTATAACAAAGTTCAAGGGTTGAAGAGTGCCAAGGAGGTTTGGGATGTGCTCAAAACCGCGCACGAGGGAGATGAGCTCACAAAGATCACCAAGCGGGAAACGATCGAGGGGGAGCTCGGTCGGTTCCGGCTTCGCAAAGGGGAAGAGCCACAACACATGTACAACCGGCTCAAGACCTTGGTGAACCAAGTGCGCAACCTCGGGAGCAAGAAGTGGGACGACCACGAAGTGGTTAAGGTTATTCTAAGATCTCTCATTTTCCTTAACCCCACTCAAGTTCAATTAATTCGTGGTAATCCTAGATATACTAAAATGACCCCAGAGGAAGTTATCGGGAATTTTGTAAGTTTTGAGTGCATGATCGAAGGCTCGAGGGAGATCAACGAGCTTGATGATCCCTCCACATCCGAAGCTCAACCCGTCGCATTCAAGGCGACAGAGGAAAAGAAGGAGGAGTCTACACCAAGTAGACAACCAATCGACGCCTCCAAGCTCGACAATGAGGAAATGGCGCTCATCATCAAGAGCTTCCGCCAAATCCTCAAGCAAAGGAGGGGGAAAGACTACAAGTCCCGCTCCAAGAAAGTTTGCTACAAGTGTGGTAAGCCCGGTCACTTTATTGCAAAATGTCCATTATCAAGTGACAGTGACAGGGATAACGACAAGAAGGGCAAGAGGAGAGAAAAGAAGAGGTACTACAAGAAGAAGGGCGGCGATGCCCATGTTTGTCGGGAGTGGGACTCCGACGAGAGCTCAAGCGACTCCTCAGACGACGAGGACGCCGCCAACATCGCCGTCACCAAGGGACTCCTCTTCCCCAACGTCGGCCACAAGTGCCTCATGGCAAAGGACGGCAAACGGAAGAAGGTTAAATCTAACTCCTCCACTAAATATGAGTCTTCTAGTGATGATAATGCTAGTGATGAGGAGGATAACTTGCGATCTCTTTTTGCCAACCTCAACATGCAACAAAAGGAAAAACTTAATGAATTGATTAGTGCCATTCATGAAAAGGATGATCTCTTGGACACTCAAGAGGACTTCCTTATTAAAGAAAATAAGAAGCATGTTAAGGTTAAAAATGCTTATGCTCTAGAAGTAGAAAAATGTCAAAAACTATCTAGTGAGCTAAGCACTTGCCACGAGATGATTGACAACCTTAGAAATGAAAATGCTAGTTTAAATGCTAAGGTTGATTCTCATGTTTGTGATATTTCAATTCCCAATCTTAGAAACAATAATGATGATTTACTTGCTAAGATTGAAGAATTGAATGTATCTCTTGCTAGCCTTAGATTAGAAAATGAAAACTTGATTGCTAAGGCTAAAGATTTTGATGTTTGCAAAGTTACAATTTCCGATCTTAGAGATAAGAATGATATATTACGTGCTAAGATTGTTGAACTTAATTCTTGCAAACCATCTACATCTACCATTGAGCATGTCACTATTTGTACTAGATGTAGAGATATTGATGTTGATGCTATTCATGATCACATGATTTTGATTAAACAACAAAATGATCATATAGCAAAATTAGATGCTAAAATTGTCGAGCATAACTTAGAAAATGAAAAGTTTAAATTTGCTAGAAGTATGCTCTATAATGGGAGACGCCCGGGCATCAAGGATGGCATTGGCTTTCAAAGGGGAGACAATGTCAAACTTAATGCCCCTCCTAAAAGATTGTCCAACTTTGTTAAGGGCAAGGCTCCCATGCCTCAGGATAACGAGGGTTACATTTTATACCCTGCCGGTTATCCCGAGGACAAAATTAGGAGAATTCACTCTAGGAAGTCTCACTCTGGCCCTAATCATGCTTCTATGTATAAGGGTGAGACATCTAGCTCTAGGCAACCAACCCGTGCTAAGTTGCCTAAGAAGAAAACTCCTATTGCATCAAATGATCATGATATTTCTTTTAAAACTTTTGATGCATCTTATGTTTTGACTAACAAATCCGGCAAGGTAGTTGCCAAGTTTGTTGGGGGCAAACACAAGGGGTCAAAGACTTGTGATTGGATACCCAAAGTTCTTGTTTCTAATGCCAAAGGACCCAAAACCGTTTGGGTACCTAAAGTCAAGAACTAAAATTGTTTTGTAGGTTTATGCATCCGGGGGCTCAAGTTGGATACTCGACAGCGGGTGCACAAACCATATGAGAAAAACCAAGATCCCCAACGAGCTATCACATTCGGGGATGGAAATCAAGGTTTGGTCAAAGGTCTTGGTAAAATTGCTATATCTCCTGACCATTCAATTTCCAATGTTTTTCTTGTAGATTCTTTAGATTACAATTTGCTTTCCGTTTCACAATTACGTCAAATGGGCTACAACTGTCTATTTACTGATGTAGGTGTCACTGTCTTTAGAAGAAGTGATGATTCAATAGCATTTAAGGGTGTGTTAGAGGGTCAGCTATACTTAGTAGATTTTGATAGAGCTGAACTCGACACATGCTTAATTGCTAAGACTAACATGGGTTGGCTCTGGCACCGCCGACTAGCCCATGTTGGGATGAAGAATCTTCATAAGCTTCTAAAGGGAGAACACATTTTAGGACTAACAAATGTTCATTTTGAGAAAGACAGGATTTGTAGTGCATGTCAGGTAGGAAAGCAAGTTGGAGCCCATCATCCACACAAGAACATCATGACGACAGAAAGACCACTGGAGCTCCTACACATGGACCTATTCGGCCCGATTGCTTACATAAGCATCGGCGGGAGTAAGTATTGTCTTGTAATAGTGGATGATTATTCTCGCTTCACTTGGGTATTCTTTTTACAGGAAAAATCTCAAACCCAAGAGACCTTAAA
Organism: Zea mays; assembly: GCF_902167145.1. Classification (NCBI taxonomy): domain Eukaryota; kingdom Viridiplantae; phylum Streptophyta; class Magnoliopsida; order Poales; family Poaceae; genus Zea; species Zea mays. The sequence continues at coordinate 25,456 of NW_023367040.1, read as the reverse complement.
GGGATTCTTGAGACGGGCTCAAAATGAGTTTGGCTTAAGGATCAAGAAAATAAGAAGCGACAACGGGACGGAGTTCAAGAACTCTCAAATCGAAGGCTTTCTTGAGGAAGAGGGCATCAAGCATGAGTTCTCTTCTCCCTACACCCCACAACAAAATGGTGTAGTGGAGAGGAAGAATCGAACTCTATTAGACATGGCAAAGACCATGCTTGATGAGTACAAGACTTCGGATCCGTTTTGGGCCGAGGCGGTCAACACCGCTTGCTACGCCATCAACCGGTTGTATCTACACCGAATCCTCAAGAAGACATCATATGAACTCCTAACCGGTAAAAAGCCCAACATTTCATATTTTAGAGTCTTTGGTAGCAAATGCTTTATTCTTATTAAAAGATGTAGAAAATCTAAATTTGCTCCTAAGACTGTGGAAGGCTTTTTACTTGGTTATGACTCAAACACAAGGGCATATAGGGTCTTTAACAAGTCCACTGGACTAGTTGAAGTCTCATGTGACGTTGTGTTTGATGAAACTAACGGCTCTCAAGTAGAGCAAGTTGATCTTGATGAGATAGGTGATGAAGAGGCTCCGTGCATCGCGCTAAGGAACATGTCCATTGGGGATGTGTGTCCTAAGGAATCCGAAGAGCTTCCAAAAGCACAAGATCAACCATCCTCCTCCACGCGAGCATCTCCACCAACTCAAAATGAGGATGAGGCTCAAGTTGATGAAGTAGAAGATCAAGCAATTGAGCCACCTCAAGATGATGGCAATGATCAAGGGGGAGATGCAAATGAGGAAGACAAGGAGGAAGAGGAACAAAGGCCGCCACACCCAAGAGTCCACCAAGCAATCCAACGAGATCACCCCGTCGACACGATCCTCGGCGACATTCATAAGGGGGTAACTACTAGATCTCGTGTTGCACATTTTTGTGAACATTACTCATTTGTTTCCTCTATTGAGCCACACAGGGTAGAGGAAGCACTACAAGATTCGGATTGGGTGGTGGCGATGCAAGAAGAGCTCAACAACTTCACTAGGAATGAGGTATGGCATTTAGTTCCACGTCCTAACCAAAATGTTGTAGGAACCAAATGGGTCTTCCGCAACAAGCAAGACGAGCATGGTGTGGTGATAAGGAACAAAGCTCGACTTGTGGCCAAGGGATACTCCCAAGTCGAAGGTTTGGATTTCGGTGAAACCTATGCACCCGTAGCTAGGCTTGAGTCAATTCGTATATTATTAGCCTATGCTACTTACCATGGCTTTAAGCTTTATCAAATGGACGTGAAAAGTGCCTTCCTCAATGGACCAATCAAGGAAGAGGTCTATGTTGAGCAACCTCCCGGCTTTGAAGACAGTGAGTATCCTAACCATGTCTATAAGCTCTCTAAGGCGCTTTACGGGCTCAAGCAAGCCCCAAGAGCATGGTATGAATGCCTTAGGGATTTCCTTATTGCTAATGGCTTCAAAGTCGGAAAAGCCGATCCTACTCTATTCACTAAAACTCTTGACAATGATTTGTTTGTATGCCAAATTTATGTTGATGATATCATATTTGGGTCTACTAACGAATCTACTTGTGAAGAATTTAGTAGGATCATGACACAAAAGTTCGAGATGTTGATGATGGGGGAGTTGAAGTATTTTCTAGGATTCCAAGTCAAACAACTCCAAGAGGGCACCTTCATCAGCCAAACAAAGTACACTCAAGACATTCTAACCAAGTTTGGGATGAAGGATGCCAAACCCATCAAGACACCCATGGGAACTAATGGGCATCTCGACCTCGACACGGGAGGTAAGTCCGTGGATCAAAAGGTATACCGGTCGATGATAGGTTCATTACTCTATTTATGTGCATCTCGATCGGACATTATGCTTTCCCTTTGCATGTGTGCAAGATTCCAATCCGACCCTAAGGAATCCCACCTTACGACCGTAAAACGAATCTTGAGATATTTGGCTTATACTCCTAAGTTTGGGCTTTGGTACCCTCGGGGATCCACTTTTGATTTAATTGGTTATTCGGATGCCGATTGGGCGGGGTGTAAGATTAATAGAAAGAGCACATCAGGGACTTGCCAGTTCTTGGGAAGATCCTTGGTGTCTTGGGCCTCAAACAAGCAAAATTCGGTCGCTCTTTCAACCGCCGAAGCCGAGTACATTGCCGCAGGTCATTGTTGCGCGCAATTGCTTTGGATGAGGCAAACCCTGCGGGACTACGGTTACAAATTAACCAAAGTCCCTTTGCTATGTGATAATGAGAGTGCAATCAAAATGGCCGACAATCCCGTCGAGCATAGCCGCACTAAGCACATAGCCATTCGGTATCATTTTCTTAGGGATCACCAACAAAAGGGAGATATTGAGATTGCATACATTAATACTAAAGATCAATTAGCCGATATCTTTACCAAACCACTTGATGAACAAACTTTTACCAAACTTAGGCATGAGCTCAATATTCTTGATTCTAGAAATTTCTATTGCTAACTTGCACACATAGCTCATGAATATACCTTTGATCATGTCTCTTTCATATGCTATGACTAATGTGTTTTCAAGTCTACTTCAAATCAAGTCATAGGTGCATTGAAAGGGCATTGGAGTCTTCGGCGAAGACAAAGGCTTCCACTCCGTCAACTCATCCTTCGCCGTCACTCCGAGCCGCTCTCTATCCTTGGGGGAGAGAGCAAAACAAAAGGACTCCTACTTTGGTATAATCTTCACTCTTTTATTTATGACCAAGGGAGGAGAAAGTTATTTGAAGGGCTCTAATGACTCCGTTTTTGGCGATTCATGCCAAAGGGGGAGGAAGTATTAGCCCAAAGCAAAAGGACAGCACCACCACCTAATTTTAAAATGTAATTTCCAATTGTCAATTTGGTATCTTAATGTGTTCAAAAAGGGGAGAAAGTAGTATTTCAAAATTGTTTCATCAAAACCCTCTTGAACACTAAGAGGAGATTTTATTTAGGGGGAGTTTTGTTTAGTCAAAGGAAAAGCATTTGGAACAGGGGGAGAAAATTTCAAATCTTGAAAATGCTTTGCAAACTCTTATTCATTTACCCTTGACTATTTGCAAAAGAACTTTGAAAAGATTTAGAAAAGATTTTGCAAAAACAAAACATGTGGTGCAAGCGTGGTCCAAAATGTTAAAAATGAAGAAACAATCCATGCATATCTTGTAAGTATTTATATTGGCTCAATTTCAAGCAACCTTTGCACTTATATTATGCAAACTAGTTCAATTATGCACTTCTATATTTGCTTTGGTTTGTGTTGGCATCAATCACCAAAAAGGGGGAGATTGAAAGGGAATTAGGCTTACACCTAGTTCCTATATAATTTTGGTGGTTGAATTGCCCAACACAAATCTTTGGACTAACTAGTTTGTTCTAGTGTATAAGTTATACAGGTGCAAAAGGTTCACACTTAGCCAATAAAAAGACCAAGTGTTGGGTTCAACAAAAGAGCAAAGGAGCAACCGAAGGCTCCTCTGGTCTGGCGCACCGGACTGTCCGGTGCACCACTGGACAGTGTCCGGTGCACCAAATGACTTCAACGCGAACTCGTCGCCTTCGGGAATTCTCCAGAGCCGGCGCGCTATAATTCACCGGACTGTCCGGTGTACACCGGACAGTGTCCAGTGCTCCAACGGGACGCGGCTCAGGAACTCGCCAGCCTCGGGAAATCAGAGCGGCTGCTCCGCTATAATTCACCGGACATGTCCGGTGTGCACCGGACAGTCCGGTGCATCCACGGAGCAACGACTACTTCGGCGCCAACGGCTACCTGCGATGCATTTAATGCGCGCGCAGCGCGCGCAGAAGTCAGAGTCGCCCATGCCAGCGCACCGGACAGTGAACAGTGCATGTCCGGTGCGCCACCGGACATCGAGGCGGGCCCAGAAGTCAGAACTCCAACGGTCAGATTCCACCGGCACTGGTGATGTGGCAGGGGCACCGGACATGTCCGGTGCGCCATCGAACAGACAGCCTCCACCAACGGTTATTTTGGTGGTTGGGGCTATAAATACCCCAACCACCCAACCATTCATTGCATCCAAGTTTTCCACTTCCCAACTACTTACAAGAGCTCTAGCATTCAATTCTAGACACACCAAAGAGATCAAATCCTCTCCAAATTCCACACAACGCCCTAGTGACTAGAGAGAGAGATTTGCTTGTGTTCTTTCGAGCTCTTGCGCTTGGATTGCTTTCTTCTTTCTTGATTCCTTCATTGCGATCAAACTCACTTGTAATTGAGGCAAGAGACACCAAACTTGTGGTGGTCCTTGTGGGTACTTTGTGTTCCAAGTGATTGAGAAGAGAAAGCTCACTCGATCCGTGGTATCATTTGAGAGAGGGAAGGGTTGAAAGAGACCCGGCCTTTGTGGCCTCCTCAAAGGGGAGTAGGTTTGAGAGAACCGAACCTCGGTAAAACAAATCCGCGTGTCACACTCTTCATTTGCTTGCGATTTGTTTTCCACCCTCTCTCGCGGACTCGGTTTCATATTTCTAACGCTAACCCGGCTTGTAGTTGTGTTTATATTTGTAAATTTCAGTTTCGCCCTATTCACCCCCCCCTCTAGGCGACTATCAACCATTTCTTGGTCTAAAATCCGTAGGTGTTAGCCTCTAGTATTATTTAAAATGGTCGCTCATGGCTATTTTCATAAAAAATGGGGGTTGTGTGGCCATTGATCATCGACCAGAGGCTCGTACACTTCACCCCACATATGTTTTCTTGCCATATATTACATTCTTGGATTTCTGGTGGAAACCATTTCTTGGTTAAAAACTCGTACGTGTTAGCCTTCGGTATTATTGAAAATGGTCATTCATGGCTATTTTCGACAAAATGGGGGTTGTGTGGCCATTGATCATCGACCAGAGGCTCATACACCTCACCCACATATGTTTCCTTGCCATAGATCACATTCTTGGATTTCTGGTGGAGACCATTTCTTGGTCAAAAATCCATAGGTGTTAGCCTTCGGTATTATTGAAAATGGTCATTCATGGCTATTTTCGGCAAAATGGGGGTTGTGTGGCCATTGATCGTCGACCAGAGGCTCATACACCTCACTACACATATGTTTCCTTGCCATAGATCACATTCTTGGATTTATGGTGGAGAACATTTGATCTATGGCAAGGAAACATATGTGGGGTGAGGTGTACGAGCCTCTGGTCGATGATCAATGGCCACACAACCCCCATTTTGCCGAAAATAGCCATGAATGACCATTTTCAAAAATACCGAAGGCTAACACCTACGGATTTTTGACCAAGAAATGGTCTCCACCAGAAATCCAAGAATGTGATCTATGGCAAGGAAACATATGTGGGGTGAGGTGTATGAGCCTCTGGTCGATGATCAATGGCCACACAACCCCCATTTTTGTCGAAAATAGCCATGAACGACCATTTTCAATAATACCGAAGGCTAACACCTACGGATTTTTGACCAAGAAATGGTCTCCACCAGAAATCCAAGAATGTGATCTATGGCAAGGAAACATATGTGGGGTGAGGTGTATGAGCCTATGGTGGAAGATCAATGGCCACACAACCCCCATTTTGCCGAAAATAGCCATGAACGACCATTTTCAATAATACCGAAGGCTAACACGTACGAGTTTTTAACCAAGAAATGGTCACCACCAGAAATCCAAGAATGTGATCTATGGCAAGGAAACATATGTGGGGTGAGGTGTATGAGCGTCTGGTCGATGATCAATGGCCACACAACCCCCATTTTTGTCGAAAATAGCCATGAATGACCATTTTCAAAAATACTAAAGGCTAACACCTACGGATTTTTGACCAAGAAATGGTCTCTACCAGAAATCCAAGAATGTGATCTATGGCAAGGAAACATATGTGGGGTGAGGTGTACGAGCCTCTAGTCGATGATCAATGGCCACACAACCCCCATTTTGCCGAAAATAGCCATGAGTGACCATTTTCAATAATACCGAAGGCTAACACGTACGAGTTTTTAACCAAGAAATGGTTTCCACCAGAAATCCAAGAATGTAATCTATGGTGTGATCTATGGCAAGGAAACATATGTGGGGTGAGGTGTATGAGCCTCTGGTCGACAATCAATGGCCACACAACCCTAATTTTTGTCGAAAATAGCCATGAACGACCATTTTCAATGACACTGAAGGCTAACACCTACGGATTTTTGACCAAGAAATGGTCTCCACCATAAATCCAAGAATGTGATCTATGGCAAGGAAACATATGTGGGGTGAGGTGTATGAGCGTCTGGTCGATGATCAATGGCCACACAACCCCCATTTTTGTCGAAAATAGCCATGAATGACCATTTCCAAAAATACCAAAGGCTAACACGTACGAGCTTTTAACCTAGAAATGGTCTCCACCAGAAATCCAAGAATGTAATCTATGGCAAGGAAACATATGTGGGGTGAGGTGTATGAGCCTCTGGTCGATGATAAATGGCCACACAACCACCATTTTGCCGAAAATAGCCATGAATGACCATTTTCAATAATACCGAAGGCTAACACCTACGAGTTTTTAACCAAGAAATGGTCTCCACCAAAAATCCAAGAATGTGATCTATGGCAAGGAAACATATGTGGGGTGAGGTGTATGAGCCTCTGGTCGATGATCAATGGCCACACAACCCCCATTTTTGTCGAAAATAGCCATGAACGACCGTTTTCAATAATACCGAAGGCTAACACCTACGGATTTTTGACCAAGAAATGGTCTCCACCAGAAATCCAAGAATGTGATCTATGGCAAGGAAATATATGTGAGGTGAGGTGTATGAGCCTCTGGTCGATGATCAATGGCCACACAACCCCCATTTTTGTCGAAAATAGCCATGAACGACCATTTTCAATAATACCGAAGGCTAACACCTACGGATTTTTGACCAAGAAATGGTCTCCACCAGAAATCCAAGAATGTGATCTATGGCAAGGAAACATATGTGTAGTGAGGTGTATGAGCCTCTGGTCGAATATCAATGGCCACACAACCCCCATTTTTGTCGAAAATAGCCATGAACGACCATTTTCAATAATATCGAAGGCTAACAACTACGGATTTTTGCCCAAGAAATGGTCTCCACCAGAAATCCAAGAATGTGATCTACGACAAGGAAACATATGTGGGGTGAGGTGTATGAGCCTCTGGTCGATGATCAATGGCCACACAACCCCCATTTTGTCGAAAATAGCCATGAACGACCATTTTCAATAATACCGAAGGCTAACACCTACGGATTTTTAACCAAGAAATGGTCTCCACCAGAAATCCAAGAATGTGATCTATGGCAAGGAAACATATGTGGGGTGAGGTGTATGAGCCTATGGTGGAAGATCAATGGCCACACAACCCCCATTTTGCCGAAAATAGCCATGAACGACCATTTTCAATAATACCGAAGGCTAACACGTACGAGTTTTTAACCAAGAAATGGTCTCCACCAGAAATCCAAGAATGTGATCTATGGCAAGGAAACATATGTGGGGTGCGGTGTATGAGCGTCTGGTCGATGATCAATGGCCACACAACCCCCATTTTTGTCGAAAATAGCCATGAATGACCATTTTCAAAAATACCAAAGGCTAACACCTACGGATTTTTGACCAAGAAATGGACTCCACCAGAAATCCAAGAATGTGATCTATGGCAAGGAAACATATGTGGGGTGAGGTGTACGAGCCTCTGGTCGATGATCAATGGCCACACAACCCCCATTTTGCCGAAAATAGCCATGAATGACCATTTTCAATAATACCGAAGGCTAACACGTACGAGTTTTTAACCAAGAAATGGTTTCCACCAGAAATCCAAGAATGTAATCTATGGTGTGATCTATGGCAAGGAAACATATGTGGGTTGAGGTGTATGAGCCTCTGGTCGACGATCAATGGCCACACAACCCTAATTTTTGTCGAAAATAGCCATGAACGACCATTTTCAATGACACTGAAGGCTAACACCTACGGATTTTTGACCAAGAAATGGTCTCCACCATAAATCCAAGAATGTGATCTATGGCAAGGAAACATATGTGGGGTGAGGTGTATGAGCGTCTGGTCGATGATCAATGGCCACACAACCCCCATTTTTGTCGAAAATAGCCATGAATGACCATTTTCAAAAATACCAAAGGCTAACACGTACGAGTTTTTAACCAAGAAATGGTCTCCACCAGAAATCCAAGAATGTAATCTATGGCAAGGAAACATATGTGGGGTGAGGTGTATGAGCCTCTGTTCGATGATAAATGGCCACAAAACCCCCATTTTGCCGAAAATAGCCATGAATGACCATTTTCAATAATACCGAAGGCTAACACCTACGAGTTTTTAACCAAGAAATGGTCTCCACCAGAAATCCAAGAATGTGATCTATGGCAAGGAAACATATGTGGGGTGAGGTGTATGAGCCTCTGGTCGATGATCAATGGCCACACAACCCCCATTTTTTATGAAAATAGCCATGAGCGACCTTGAAAATAGCCATGAGCGACCATTTTCAATAATACTAGAGGCTAACACGTACGGATTTTTGACCAAGAAATGGTCTCCACCAGAAATCCAAGAATGTGATCTATGGCAAGGAAACATATGTGGGGTGAGGTGTATGAGCCTCTGGTCGATGATCAATTGTCACACAACCCCCATTTTTGTCGAAAATAGCCATGAACGACCATTTTCAATAATATCGAAGGCTAACACCTACGGATTTTTGACCAAGAAATGGTCTCCACCAGAAATCCAAGAATATGATCTACGACAAGGAAACATATGTGGGGTGAGGTGTATGAGCCTCTGGTCGCGATCAATGGCCACACAACCCCCATTTTTGTCGAAAATAGCCATGAATGACCATTTTCAATAATATCGAAGGTTAACACCTACGGATTTTTGACCAAGAAATGGTCTCCACCAGAAATCCAAGAATGTGATCTATGGCAAGGAAACATATGTGGGGTGAGGTGTATGAGCCTCTGGTCGACGATCAATGGCCACACAACCCCCATTTTGCCGAAAATAGCCATGAATGACCATTTTCAATAATACCGAAGGCTAACACGTACGAGTTTTTAACCAAGAAATGGTCTCCACCAGAAATCCAAGAATGTGATCTATGGCAAGGAAACATATGTGTAGTGAGGTGTATGAGCCTCTGGTCGAATATCAATGGCCACACAACCCCCATTTTTGTCGAAAATAGCCATGAACGACCATTTTCAATAATATCAAAGGCTAACAACTACGGATTTTTGCCCAAGAAATGGTCTCCACCAGAAATCCAAGAATGTGATCTACGACAAGGAAACATATGTGGGGTGAGGTGTATGAGCCTCTGGTCGATGATCAATGGCCACACAACCCCCATTTTGTCGAAAATAGCCATGAACGACCATTTTCAATAATACCGAAGGCTAACACCTACGGATTTTTAACCAAGAAATGGTCTCCACCAGAAATCCAAGAATGTGATCTATGGCAAGGAAACATATGTGGGGTGAGGTGTATGAGCCTATGGTGGAAGATCAATGGCCGCACAACCCCCATTTTGCCGAAAATAGCCATGAACGACCATTTTCAATAATACCGAAGGCTAACACGTACGAGTTTTTAACCAAGAAATGGTCTCCACCAGAAATCCAAGAATGTGATCTATGGCAAGGAAACATATGTGGGGTGCGGTGTATGAGCGTCTGGTCGATGATCAATGGCCACACAACCCCCATTTTTGTCGAAAATAGCCATGAATGACCATTTTCAAAAATACCAAAGGCTAACACCTACGGATTTTTGACCAAGAAATGGACTCCACCAGAAATCCAAGAATGTGATCTATGGCAAGGAAACATATGTGGGGTGAGGTGTACGAGCCTCTGGTCGATGATCAATGGCCACACAACCCCCATTTTGCCGAAAATAGCCATGAATGACCATTTTCAATAATACCGAAGGCTAACACGTACGAGTTTTTAACCAAGAAATGGTTTCCACCAGAAATCCAAGAATGTAATCTATGGTGTGATCTATGGCAAGGAAACATATGTGGGTTGAGGTGTATGAGCCTCTGGTCGACGATCAATGGCCACACAACCCTAATTTTTGTCGAAAATAGCCATGAACGACCATTTTCAATGACACTGAAGGCTAACACCTACGGATTTTTGACCAAGAAATGGTCTCCACCATAAATCCAAGAATGTGATCTATGGCAAGGAAACATATGTGGGGTGAGGTGTATGAGCGTCTGGTCGATGATCAATGGCCACACAACCCCCATTTTTGTCGAAAATAGCCATGAATGACCATTTTCAAAAATACCAAAGGCTAACACGTACGAGTTTTTAACCAAGAAATGGCCTCCACCAGAAATCCAAGAATGTAATCTATGGCAAGGAAACATATGTGGGGTGAGGTGTATGAGCCTCTGGTCGATGATAAATGGCCACAAAACCCCCATTTTGCCGAAAATAGCCATGAATGACCATTTTCAATAATACCGAAGGCTAACACCTACGAGTTTTTAACCAAGAAATGGTCTCCACCAGAAATCCAAGAATGTGATCTATGGCAAGGAAACATATGTGGGGTGAGGTGTATGAGCCTCTGGTCGATGATCAATGGCCACACAACCCCCATTTTTTATGAAAATAGCCATGAGCGACCTTGAAAATAGCCATGAGCGACCATTTTCAATAATACTAGAGGCTAACACGTACGGATTTTTGACCAAGAAATGGTCTCCACCAGAAATCCAAGAATGTGATCTATGGCAAGGAAACATATGTGGGGTGAGGTGTATGAGCCTCTGGTCGATGATCAATTGTCACACAACCCCCATTTTTGTCGAAAATAGCCATGAACGACCATTTTCAATAATATCGAAGGCTAACACCTACGGATTTTTGACCAAGAAATGGTCTCCACCAGAAATCCAAGAATGTGATCTACGACAAGGAAACATATGTGGGGTGAGGTGTATGAGCCTCTGGTCGCGATCAATGGCCACACAACCCCCATTTTTGTCGAAAATAGCCATGAATGACCATTTTCAATAATATCGAAGGCTAACACCTACGGATTTTTGACCAAGAAATGGTCTCCACCAGAAATCCAAGAATGTGATCTATGGCAAGGAAACATATGTGGGGTGAGGTGTATGAGCCTCTGGTCGACGATCAATGGCCACACAACCCCCATTTTGCCGAAAATAGCCATGAATGACCATTTTCAATAATACCGAAGGCTAACACGTACGAGTTTTTAACCAAGAAATGGTCTCCACCAGAAATCCAAGAATGTAATCTATGACAAGGAAACATATGTGGGGTGAGGTTTATGAGCCTCTAGTCGATGATAAATGGCCACACAACCCCCATTTTTTATGAAAATAGCCATGAGCGACCTTGAAAATAGCCATGAGCGACCATTTCAATAATACTAGAGGCTAACACCTACGGATTTTAGACCAAGAAATGGTCTCCACCAGAAATCCAAGAATGTGATCTATGGCAAGGAAACATATGTGGGGTGAGGTGTATGAGCCTCTAGTCGATGATCAAATGCCACACAACCCCCATTTTTGTCGAAAATAGCCATGAATGACCATTTTCAATAATACCGAAGGCTAACACCTACGGATTTTTGACCAAGAAATGGTCTCCACCAGAAATCTAAGAATGTGATCTATGGCAAGGAAACATATGTGGGGTGAGGTGTACGAGCCTCTGGTCGATGATCAATGGCCACACAACCCCCATTTTGCCGAAAATAGCCATGAATGACCATTTTCAATAATACCGAAGGCTAACACGTACGAGTTTTTAACCAAGAAATGGTTTCCACCAGAAATCCAAGAATGTAATCAATGGCAAGGAAACATATGTGGGGTGAGGTTTATGAGCCTCTAGTCGATGATAAATGGCCACACAACCCCCATTTTTTATGAAAATAGCCATGAGCGACCTTGAAAATAGCCATGAGCGACCATTTTCAATAATACTAGAGGCTAACACCTACGGATTTTAGACCAAGAAATGGTCTCCACCAGAAATCCAAGAATGTGATCTATGGCAAGGAAACATATGTGGGGTGAGGTGTATGAGCATCTGGTCGATGATCAATGGCCACACAACCCCCATTTTTGTCGAAAATAGCCATGAGCGACCATTTTCAATAATACCTAAGGCTAACACCTACGGATTTTAGACCAAGAAATGGTCTCCACCAGAAATCCAAGAATGTGATCTATGGCAAGGAAACATATGTGGGGTGAGGTGTATGAGCGTCTGGTCGATGATCAATGGCCACACAACCCCCATTTTTGTCGAAAATAGCCATGAACGACCATTTTCAATAATACCGAAGGCTAACACCTACGGATTTTTGCCCAAGAAATGGTCTCCACCAGAAATCCAAGAATGTGATCTATGGCAAGGAAACATATGTGGGGTGAGGTGTATGAGCGTCTGGTCGATGATCAATGGCCACACAACCCCCATTTTTGTCGAAAATAGCCATGAACGACCATTTTCAATAATACCGAAGGCTAACACCTACGGATTTTTGACCAAGAAATGGTCTCCACCAGAAAGCCAAGAATGTGATCTACGACAAGGAAACATATGTGGGGTGAGGTGTATGAGCCTCTGGTCGACGATCAATGGCCACACAACCCCCATTTTGCCGAAAATAGCCATGACTGACCATTTTCAATAATACCGAAGGCTAACACGTACGAGTTTTTAACCAAGAAAAGGTTTCCACCAGAAATCCAAGAATGTAATCTATGGCAAGGAAACATATGTGGGGTGAGGTGTATGAGCCTCTAGTCGATGATAAATGGCCACACAACCCCCATTTTTGTCGAAAATAGCCATGAACGACCATTTTCAATAATATCGAAGGCTAACACCTATGGATTTTTGACCAAGAAATGGTCTCCACCAGAAATCCAAGAATGTGATCTATGGCAAGGAAACATATGTGGGGTGAGGTGTACGAGCCTTTAGTCGATGATCAATGGCCACACAACCCCCATTTTGCCGAAAATAGCCATGAGCGACCATTTTCAATAATATTAGAGGCTAACACCTACGGATTTTAGACCAAGAAATGGTCTCCACCAGAAATCCAAGAATGTGATCTATGGCAAGGAAACATATGTGGGTGAGGTGTACGAGCCTCTGGTCGATGATCAATGGCCACACAACCCCCATTTTTGTCGAAAATAGCCATGAACGACCATTTTCAATAATACCGAAGGCTAACACGTACGAGTTTTTAACCAAGAAATGGTTTCCACCAGAAATCCAAGAATGTAATCTATGGCAAGGAAACATATGTGGGGTGAGGTTTATGAGCCTCTAGTCGATGATAAATGGCCACACAACCCCCATTTTTTATGAAAATAGCCATGAGCGACCTTGAAAATAGCCATCAGCGACCATTTTCAATAATATTAGAGGCTAACACCTACGGATTTTAGCCAAGAAATGGTCTCCACCAGAAATCCAAGAATGTGATCTATGGCAAGGAAACATATGTGGGGTGAGGTGTACGAGCCTCTGGTCGATGATCAATGGCCACACAACCCCCATTTTTGTCGAAAATAGCCATGAACGACCATTTTCAATAATACCGAAGGCTAACACGTACGAGTTTTTAACCAAGAAATGGTCTCCACCAGAAATCCAAGAATGTGATCTATGGCAAGGAAACATATGTGAGGTGAGGTGTATGAGCGTCTGGTCGATGATCAATGGCCACACAACCCCCATTTTTGTCGAAAATAGCCATGAATGACCATTTTCAAAAATACCAAAGGCTAACACGTACGGATTTTTGACCAAGAAATGGTCTCCACCAGAAATCCAAGAATGTGATCTATGGCAAGGAAACATATGTGGGGTGAGGTGTATGAGCCTCTGGTCGATGATCAATGGCCACACAACCCCCATTTTGCCGAAAATAGCCATGAATGACCATTTTCAATAATACCGAAGGCTAACACGTACGAGTTTTTAACCAAGAAATGGTCTCCACCAGAAATCCAAGAATGTGATCTATGGCAAGGAAATATATGTGGGGTGAGGTTTATGAGCCTCTAGTCGATGATAAATGGCCACACAACCCCCATTTTTTATGAAAATAGCCATGAGCGACCATTTTCAATAATACTGGAGGCTAAGACCTACGGATTTTTGACCAAGAAATGGTCTCCACCAGAAATCCAAGAATGTGATCTATGGCAAGGAAACATATGTGGGGTGAGGTGTATGAGCCTCTGGTCGATGATCAATTGCCACACAACCCCCATTTTGTCGAAAATAGCCATGAACGACCATTTTCAATAATACCGAAGGCTAACACCTACGGATTTTTGACCAAGAAATGGTCTCCACCAGAAATCCAAGAATGTGATCTATGGCAAGGAAACATATGTGGGGTGAGGTGTATGAGCCTCTAGTCGATGATCAATGGCCACACAACCCCCATTTTTGTCGAAAATAGCCATGAATGACCATTTTCAATAATACCGAAGGCTAACACCTACGAGTTTTTATCCAAGAAACGGTCTCCACCAGAAATCCAAGAATGTGATCTATGGCAAGGAAACATATGTGGGGTGAGGTGTATGAGCCTCTGGTCGATGATCAATGGCACACAACCCCCATTTTTTATGAAAATAGCCATGAGCGACCTTGAAAATAGCCATGAGCGACCATTTTCAATAATACTAGAGGCTAAGACCTGCGGATTTTTGACCAAGAAATGGTCTCCACCAGAAATCCAATAATGTGATCTATGGCAAGGAAACATATGTGGGGTGAGGTGTATGAGCCTCTGGTCGATGATCAATGGCCACACAACCCCCATTTTTTATGAAAATAGCCATGAACGACCATTTTCAAAAATACCAAAGGCTAACACCTACGGATTTTTGACCAAGAAATGGTCTCCACCAGAAATCCAAGAATGTGATCTATGGCAAGGAAACATATGTGGGGTGAGGTGTACGAGCCTCTGGTCGATGATCAATGGCCACAGAACCCCCATTTTGCTGAAAATAGCCATGAACGACCATTTTCAATAATACCGAAGGCTAACACGTACGAGTTTTTAACCAAGAAATGGTCTCCACCAGAAATCCAAGAATGTGATCTATGGCAAGGAAACATATGTGGGGTGAGGTGTACGAGCCTTTAGTCGATGATCAATGGCCACACAACCCCCATTTTGCCGAAAATCGCCATGAGCGACCATTTTCAATAATATTAGAGGCTAACACCTACGGATTTTAGACCAAGAAATGGTCTCCACCAGAAATCCAAGAATGTGATCTATGGCAAGGAAACATATGTGGGGTGAGGTGTACGAGCCTCTGGTCGATGATCAATGGCCACACAACCCCCATTTTTGTCGAAAATAGCCATGAACGACCATTTTCAATAATACCGAAGGCTAACACGTACGAGTTTTTAACCAAGAAATGGTCTCCACCAGAAATCCAAGAATGTGATCTATGGCAAGGAAACATATGTGGGGTGAGGTGTATGAGTGTCTGGTCGATGATCAATGGCCACACAACCCCCATTTTTGTCGAAAATAGCCATGAACGACCTTGAAAATAGCCATGAGCGACCATTTTCAATAATACTAGAGGCTAACACCTACGGATTTTAGACCAAGAAATGGTCTCCACCAGAAATCCAAGAATGTGATCTATGACAAGGAAACATATGTGGGGTGAGGTGTATGAGCGTCTGGTCGATGATCAATGGCCACACAACCCCCATTTTTGTCAAAAATAGTCATGAACGACCATTTTCAAAAATACCGAAGGCTAACACCTATGGATTTTTGCCCAAGAAATGGTCTCCACCAGAAATCCAAGAATGTGATCTATGGCAAGGAAACATATGTGGGGTGAGGTGTATGAGCCTCTGGTCGACGATCAATGGCCACACAACCCCCATTTTGCCGAAAATAGCCATGAATGACCATTTTCAATAATACTAGAGGCTAAGACCTACGGATTTTAGACCAAGAAATGGTCTCCACCAGAAATCCAAGAATGTGATCTATGGCAAGGAAACATATGTGGGGTGAGGTGTATGAGCGTCTGGTCGATGATCAATGGCCACACAACCCCCATTTTTGTCGAAAATAGCCATGAACGACCATTTTCAAAAATACCGAAGGCTAACACCTACAGATTTTTCACCAAGAAATGGTTTCCACCAGAAATCCAAGAATGTGATCTATGGCAAGGAAACATATGTGGGGTGAGGTTTATGAGCCTCTGGTCGATGATCAATGGCCACACAACCCCCATTTTTGTCGAAAATAGCCATGAATGACCATTTTCAATAATACCGAAGGCTAACACGTACGAGTTTTTAACCAAGAAATGGTTTCCACCAGAAATCCAAGAATATAATCTATGGCAAGGAAACATATGTGGGGTGAGGTTTATGAGCCTCTAGTCGATGATAAATGGCCACACAACCCCCATTTTTTATGAAAATAGCCACGAGCGACCTTGAAAATAGCCATGAGCGACCATTTCTTGGAGCCATGAGCGACCATTTCTTGGTCTAAAATCCGTAGGTGTTAGCCTCTAATATTTTTGAAAATGGTCGCTCATGGCTATTTTCGGCAAGGAAACATATGTGGGGTGAGGTGTACGAGCCTCTGGTCGATGATCAATGGCCACACAACCCCCATTTTTGTCGAAAATAGCCATGAACGACCATTTTCATTAATACCGAAGGCTAACACGTACGAGTTTTTAACCAAGAAATGGTCTCCACCAGAAATCCAAGAATGTGATCTATGGCAAGGAAACATATGTGGGGTGAGGTGTATGAGCGTCTGGTCGATGATCAATGGCCACACAACCCCCATTTTTGTCGAAAATAGCCATGAATGACCATTTTCAAAAATACAAAAGGCTAACACGTACGGATTTTTGACCAAGAAATGGTCTCCATCAGAAATCCAAGAATGTGATCTATGGCAAGGAAACATATGTGGGGTGAGGTGTATGAGCCTCTGGTCGATGATCAATGAACACACAACCCCCATTTTGCCGAAAATAGCCATGAATGACCATTTTCAATAATACCGAAGGCTAACACGTACGAGTTTTTAACCAAGAAATGGTCTCCACCAAAAATCTAAGAATGTGATCTATGGCAAGGAAACATATGTGGGTGAGGTTTATGAGCCTCTAGTCGATGATTAATGGCCACACAACCCCCATTTTTTATGAAAATAGCCATGAGCGACCATTTTCAATAATACTGGAGGCTAAGACCTACGGATTTTTGACCAAGAAACGGTCTCCACCAGAAATCCAAGAATGTGATCTATGGCAAGGAAACATATGTGGGGTGAGGTGTATGAGCCTCTGGTCGATGATCAATTGCCACACAACCCCCATTTTGTCGAAAATAGCCATGAACGACCATTTTCAATAATACCGAAGGCTAACACCTACGGATTTTTGACCAAGAAATGGTCTCCACCAGAAATCCAAGAATGTGATCTATGGCAAGGAAACATATGTGGGGTGAGGTGTATGAGCCTCTAGTCGATGATCAATGGCCACACAACCCCCATTTTTGTCGAAAATAGCCATGAATGACCATTTTCAATAATACCGAAGGCTAACACCTACGAGTTTTTATCCAAGAAACGGTCTCCACCAGAAATCCAAGAATGTGATCTATGGCAAGGAAACATATGTGGGGTGAGGTGTATGAGCCTCTGGTCGATGATCAATGGCCACACAACCCCCATTTTTTATGAAAATAGCCATGAGCGACCTTGAAAATAGCCATGAGCGACCATTTTCAATAATACTAGAGGCTAAGACCTGTGGATTTTTGACCAAGAAATGGTCTCCACCAGAAATCCAAGAATGTGATCTATGGCAAGGAAACATATGTGGGGTGAGGTGTATGAGCCTCTGGTCGATGATCAATGGCCACACAACCCCCATTTTTTTATGAAAATAGCCATGAACGACCATTTTCAAAAATACCAAAGGCTAACACCTACGGATTTTGACCAAGAAATGGTCTCCACCAGAAATCCAAGAATGTGATCTATGGCAAGGAAACATATGTGGGGTGAGGTGTATGAGCCTCTAGTCGATGATCAATGGCCACAGAACCCCCATTTTGCCGAAAATAGCCATGAACGACCATTTTCAATAATACCGAAGGCTAACACGTACGAGTTTTTAACCAAAAAATGGTCTCCACCAGAAATCCAAGAATGTGATCTATGGCAAGGAAACATATGTGGGGTGAGGTGTACGAGCCTTTAGTCGATGATCAATGGCCACACAACCCCCATTTTGCCGAAAATAGCCATGAGCGACCATTTTCAATAATATTAGAGGCTAACACCTACGGATTTTAGACCAAGAAATGGTCTCCACCAGAAATCCAAGAATGTGATCTATGGCAAGGAAACATATGTGGGGTGAGGTGTACGAGCCTCTGGTCGATGATCAATGGCCACACAACCCCCATTTTTGTCGAAAATAGCCATGAACGACCATTTTCAATAATACCGAAGGCTAACACGTACGAGTTTTTAACCAAGAAATGGTCTCCACCAGAAATCCAAGAATGTGATCTATGGCAAGGAAACATATGTGGGGTGAGGTGTATGAGCGTCTGGTCGATGATCAATGGCCACACAACGCACATTTTTGTCGAAAATAGCCATGAACGACCTTGAAAATAGCCATGAGCGACCATTTTCAATAATACTAGAGGCTAACACCTATGGATTTTAGACCAAGAAATGGTCTCCACCAGAAATCCAAGAATGTGATCTATGACAAGGAAACATATGTGGGGTTAGGTGTATGTGCGTCTGGTCGATGATCAATGGCCACACAACCCCCATTTTTGTCAAAAATAGCCATGAACGACCATTTTCAATAATACCGAAGGCTAACACCTACGGATTTTTGCCCAAGAAATGGTCTCCACCAGAAATCCAAGAATGTGATCTATGGCAAGGAAACATATGTGGGGTGAGGTGTACGAGCCTTTAGTCGATGATCAATGGCCACACAACCCCCATTTTGCCGAAAATAGCCATGAGCGACCATTTTCAATAATATTAGAGGCTAACACCTACGGATTTTAGACCAAGAAATGGTCTCCACCAGAAATCCAAGAATGTGATCTATGGCAAGGAAACATATGTGGGGTGAGGTGTACGAGCCTCTGGTCGATGATCAATGGCCACACAACCCCCATTTTTGTCGAAAATAGCCATGAACGACCATTTTCAATAATACCGAAGGCTAACACGTACGAGTTTTTAACCAAGAAATGGTCTCCACCAGAAATCCAAGAATGTGATCTATGGCAAGGAAACATATGTGGGGTGAGGTGTATGAGCGTCTGGTCGATGATCAATGGCCACACAACGCACATTTTTGTCGAAAATAGCCATGAACGACCTTGAAAATAGCCATGAGCGACCATTTTCAATAATACTAGAGGCTAACACCTATGGATTTTAGACCAAGAAACGGTCTCCACCAGAAATCCAAGAATGTGATCTATGACAAGGAAACATATGTGGGGTTAGGTGTATGTGCGTCTGGTCGATGATCAATGGCCACACAACCCCCATTTTTGTCAAAAATAGCCATGAACGACCATTTTCAATAATACCGAAGGCTAACACCTACGGATTTTTGCCCAAGAAATGGTCTCCACCAGAAATCCAAGAATGTGATCTATGGCAAGGAAACATATGTGGGGTGAGGTGTATGAGCCTCTGGTCGACGATCAATGGCCACACAACCCCCATTTTGCCGAAAATAGCCATGAACGACCATTTTCAATAATACCGAAGGCTAACACGTACGAGTTTTTGACCAAGAAATGGTCTCCACCAAAAATCCAAGAATGTGATCTATGGCAAGGAAACATATGTGGGGTGAGGTGTATGAGCCTCTGGTCGACGATCAATGGCCACACAACCCCCATTTTGCCGAAAATAGCCATGAATGACCAATTTCAATAATACTAGAGGCTAAGACCTACGGATTTTAGACCAAGAAATGGTCTCCACCAGAAATCCAAGAATGTGATCTATGGCAAGGAAACATATGTGGGGTGAGGTGTATGAGCGTCTAGTCGATGATCAATGGCCACATAACCCCCATTTTTGTCGAAAATAGCCATGAACGACCATTTTCAAAAATACCGAAGGCTAACACCTACGGATTTTTGACCAAGAAATGGTTTCCACCAGAAATCCAAGAATGTGATCTATGGCAAGGAAACATATGTGGGGTGAGGTTTATGAGCCTCTGGTCGATGATCAATGGCCACACAACCCCCATTTTTGTCGAAAATAGCCATGAATGACCATTTCAATAATACCGAAGGCTAACACGTACGAGTTTTTAACCAAGAAATGGTTTCCACCAGAAATCCAAGAATGTTATATATGGCAAGGAAACATATGTGGGGTGAGGTTTATGAGCCTCTAGTCGATGATAAATGGCCACACAACCCCCATTTTTTATGAAAATAGCCATGAGCGACCATTTTCAATAATACTGGAGGCTAAGACCTACGGATTTTTGACCAAGAAACGGTCTCCACCAGAAATCCAAGAATGTGATCTATGGCAAGGAAACATATGTGGGGTGAGGTGTATGAGCCTCTGGTCGATGATCAATTGACACACAACCCCCATTTTGTCGAAAATAGCCATGAACGACCATTTTCAATAATACCGAAGGCTAACACCTACGGATTTTTGACCAAGAAATGGTCTCCACCAGAAATCCAAGAATGTGATCTATGGCAAGGAAACATATGTGGGGTGAGGTGTATGAGCCTCTAGTCGATGATCAATGGCCACACAACCCCCATTTTTGTCGAAAATAGCCATGAATGACCATTTTCAATAATACCGAAGGCTAACACCTACGAGTTTTTATCCAAGAAACGGTCTCCACCAGAAATCCAAGAATGTGATCTATGGCAAGGAAACATATGTGGGGTGAGGTGTATGAGCCTCTGGTCGATGATCAATGGCCACACAACCCCCATTTTTTATGAAAATAGCCATGAGCGACCTTGAAAATAGCCATGAGCGACCATTTTCAATAATACTAGAGGCTAAGACCTGCGGATTTTTGACCAAGAAATGGTCTCCACCAGAAATCCAAGAATGTGATCTATGGCAAGGAAACATATGTGGGGTGAGGTGTATGAGCCTCTGGTCGATGATCAATGGACACACAACCCCCATTTTTTTATGAAAATAGCCATGAACGACCATTTTCAAAAATACCAAAGGCTAACACCTACGGATTTTTGACCAAGAAATGGTCTCCACCAGAAATCCAAGAATGTGATCTATGGCAAGGAAACATATGTGGGGTGAGGTGTACGAGCCTCTAGTCGATGATCAATGGCCACAGAACCCCCATTTTGCCGAAAATAGCCATGAACGACCATTTTCAATAATACCGAAGGCTAACACGTACGAGTTTTTAACCAAGAAATGGTCTCCACCAGAAATCCAAGAATGTGATCTATGGCAAGGAAACATATGTGGGGTGAGGTGTACGAGCCTTTAGTCGATGATCAATGGCCACACAACCCCCATTTTGCCGAAAATAGCCATGAGCGACCATTTTCAATAATATTAGAGGCTAACACCTACGGATTTTAGACCAAGAAATGGTCACCACCAGAAATCCAAGAATGTGATCTATGGCAAGGAAACATATGTGGGGTGAGGTGTACGAGCCTCTGGTCGATGATCAATGGCCACACAACCCCCATTTTTGTCGAAAATAGCCATGAACGACCATTTTCAATAATACCGAAGGCTAACACGTAAGAGTTTTTAACCAAGAAATGGTCTCCACCAGAAATCCAAGAATGTGATCTATGGCAAGGAAACATATGTGGGGTGAGGTGTATGAGCGTCTGGTCGATGATCAATGGCCACACAACCCACATTTTTGTCGAAAATAGCCATGAACGACCTTGAAAATAGCCATGAGCGACCATTTTCAATAATACTAGAGGCTAACACCTATGGATTTTAGACCAAGAAATGGTCTCCACCAGAAATCCAAGAATGTGATCTATGACAAGGAAACATATGTGGGGTTAGGTGTATGTGCGTCTGGTCGATGATCAATGGCCACACAACCCCCATTTTTGTCAAAAATAGCCATGAACGACCATTTTCAATAATACCGAAGGCTAACACTTACGGATTTTTGCCCAAGAAATGGTCTCCACCAGAAATCCAAGAATGTGATCTATGGCAAGGAAACATATGTGGGGTGAGGTGTATGAGCCTCTGGTCGACGATCAATGGCCACACAACCCCCATTTTGCCGAAAATAGCCATGAACGACCATTTTCAATAATACCGAAGGCTAACACGTACGAGTTTTTGACCAAGAAATGGTCTCCACCAAAAATCCAAGAATGTGATCTATGGCAAGGAAACATATGTGGGGTGAGGTGTATGAGCCTCTGGTCGACGATCAATGGCCACACAACCCCCATTTTGCCGAAAATAGCCATGAATAACCATTTTCAATAATACTAGAGGCTAAGACCTACGGATTTTAGACCAAGAAATGGACTCCACCAGAAATCCAAGAATGTGATCTATGGCAAGGAAACATATGTGGGGTGAGGTGTATGAGCGTCTAGTCGATGATCAATGGCCACATAACCCCCATTTTTGTCGAAAATAGCCATGAACGACCATTTTCAAAAATACCGAAGGCTAACACCTACGGATTTTTGACCAAGAAATGGTTTCCACCAGAAATCCAAGAATGTGATCTATGGCAAGGAAACATATGTGGGGTGAGGTTTATGAGCCTCTGGTCGATGATCAATGGCCACACAACCCCCATTTTTGTCGAAAATAGCCATGAATGACCATTTTCAATAATACCGAAGGCTAACACGTACGAGTTTTTAACCAAGAAATGGTTTCCACCAGAAATCCAAGAATGTAATCTATGGCAAGGAAACATATGTGGGGTGAGGTTTATGAGCCTCTAGTCGATGATAAATGGCCACACAACCCCCATTTTTTATGAAAATAGCCACGAGCGACCTTGAAAATAGCCATGAGCGACCATTTTCAATAATACTAGAGGCTAACACCTACGGATTTTAGACCAAGAAATGGTCTCCACCAGAAATCCAAGAATGTGATCTATGGCAAGGAAACATATGTGGGGTGAGGTGTATGAGCGTCTGGTCGATGATCAATGGCCACACAACCCCCATTTTTGTCGAAAATAGCCATGAACGACCATTTTGAATAATACCGAAGGCTAACACCTACGGATTTTTGACCAAGAAATGGTCTCCACCAGAAATCCATGAATGTGATCTATGGCAAGGAAACATATGTGGGGTGAGGTGTATGAGCCTCTAGTCGATGATCAATGGCCACACAACCCCCATTTTTGTCGAAAATAGCCATGAATGACCATTTTCAAAAATACCAAAGGCTAACACGTACGGATTTTTGACCAAGAAATGGTGTCCACCAGAAATCCAAGAATGTGATCTATGGCAAGGAAACATATGTGGGGTGAGGTGTACGAGCCTCTGGTCGATGATCAATGGCCACACAACCCCCATTTTGCCGAAAATAGCCATGAACGACCATTTTCAATAATACCGAAGGCTAACACCTATGGATTTTTGACCAAGAAATGGTCTCCACCAGAAATCCAAGAATGTGATCTATGGCAAGGAAACATATGTGGGGTGAGGTGTATGAGCCTATGGTCGATGATCAATGGCCACACAACCCCCATTTTTGTCGAAAATAGCCATGAACGACCATTTTCAATAATATCGAAGGCTAACACGTACGAGTTTTTGACCAAGAAATGGTCTCCACCAGAAATCCAAGAATGTGATCTACGACAAGGAAACATATGTGGGGTGAGGTGTATGAGCCTCTGGTCTACGATCAATGGCCACACAACCCCCATTTTGCCGAAAATAGCCATGAATGACCATTTTCAATAATACCGAAGGCTAACACGTACGAGTTTTTAACCAAGAAATGGTTTCCACCAGAAATCCAAGAATGTAATCTATGGCAAGGAAACATATGTGGGGTGCGGTTTATGAGCCTCTAGTCGATGATAAATGGCCACACAACCCCCATTTTTTATGAAAATAGCCATGAGCGACCTTGAAAATAGCCATGAGCGACCATTTTCAATAATACTAGAGGCTAACACCTACGGATTTTAGACCAAGAAATGGTCTCCACCAGAAATCCAAGAATGTGATCTATGGCAAGGAAACATATGTGTAGTGAGGTGTATGAGCCTCTAGTCGATGATCAATGGCCACACAACCCCCATTTTTGTCAAAAATAGCCATGAATGACCATTTTCAATAATACCGAAGGCTAACAGCGACCATTTTCAATAATACTAGAGGCTAAGACCTACGGATTTTTTACCAAGAAATGGTCTCCACCAGAAATCCAAGAATGTGATCTATGGCAAGGAAACATATGTGGGGTGAGGTGTATGAGCCTCTGGTCGATGATCAATGGCCACACAACCCCCATTTTGCCGAAAATAGCCATGAATGACCATTTTCAATAATACCAAAGGCTAACACCTACGGATTTTTGACCAAGAAATGGTCTCCACCAGAAATCCAAGAATGTGATCTATGGCAAGGAAACATATGTGGGGTGAGGTGTACGAGCCTCTGGTCGATGATAAATGGCCACACAACCCCCATTTTGCCGAAAATAGCCATGAGCGACGATTTTCAAAAATATTAGAGGCTAAGACCTACGGATTTTTGACCAAGAAATGGTCTCCACCAGAAATCCAAGAATGTGATCTATGGCAAGGAAACATATGTGGGGTGAGGTGTATGAGCCTCTGGTCGACGATCAATGGCCACACAACCCCCATTTTTGCTGAAAATAGCCATGAGCGACCATTTTCAATAATACTAGAGGCTAAGACCTACGGATTTTTGACCAAGAAATGGTCTCCACCAGAAATCCAAGAATGTGATATACGACAAGGAAACATATGTGGGGTGAGGTGTATGAGCCTCTGGTCGACGATCAATGGCCACACAACCCCCATTTTGCCGAAAATAGCCATGAATGACCATTTTCAATAATACCGAAGGCTAACACGTACGAGTTTTTAACCAAGAAATGGTCTCCACCAGAAATCCAAGAATGTGATCTACGACAAGGAAACATATGTGGGGTGAGGTGTATGAGCCTCTGGTCGACGATCAATGGCCACACAACCCCCATTTTGCCGAAAATAGCCATGAACGACCATTTTCAATAATACCGAAGGCTAACACCTACGGATTTTT
>NW_023367039.1:0-58978 GCF_902167145.1 Zea mays | reverse complement strand
CCCATTTTGCCGAAAATAGCCATGAATGACCATTTTCAATAATACCGAAGGCTAACACGTACGAGTTTTTAACCAAGAAATGGTTTCCACCAGAAATCTAAGAATGTAATCTATGGCAAGGAAACCTATGTGGGGTGAGGTCTATGAGCCTGTAGTCGATGATAAATGGCCACACAACCCCCATTTTTTATGAAAATAGCCATGAGCGACCTTGAAAATAGCCATGAGCGACCATTTTCAATAATACTAGAGGCTAACACCTACGGATTTTAGACCAAGAAATGGTCTCCACCAGAAATCCTAGAATGTGATCTATTGCAAGGAAACATATGGGGGGTGAGGTGGACGAGCCTCTGGTCGATGATCAATGGCCACACAACCCCCATTTTTGTCGAAAATAGCCATGAACGATCATTTACAATAATACCGAAGGCTAACACCTACGGATTTTTGACCAAGAAATGGTCTCCACCAGAAATCCAAGAATGTGATCTATGGCAAGGAAACATATGTGGGGTGAGGTTTATGAGCCTCTAGTCGATGATAAATGGCCACACAACCCCCATTTTTTATGAAAATAGCCATGAGCGACCTTGAAAATAGCCATGAGCGACCATTTTCAATAATACTAGAGGCTAACACCTACGGATTTTAGACCAAGAAATGGTCTCCACCAGAAATCCAAGAATGTGATCTATGGCAAGGAAACATATGTGGGGTGAGGTGTATGAGCGTCTGGTCGATGATCAATGGCCACACAACCCCCATTTTTGTCGAAAATAGCCATGAACGACCATTTTCAATAATACCGAAGGCTAACACCTACGGATTTTTGACCAAGAAATGGTCTCCACCAGAAATCCAAGAATGTGATCTATGGCAAGGAAACATATGTGGGGTGAGGTGTATGAGCCTCTGGTCGATGATCATTGGCCACACAACCCCCATTTTTGTCGAAAATAGCCATGAACGACCATTTTCAATAATATCGAAGGCTAACACCTACGGTTTTTTGACCAAGAAATGGTCTCCACCAGAAATCCAAGAATGTGATCTACGACAAGGAAACATATGTGGGGTGAGGTGTATGAGCCTCTGGTCGACGATCAATGGCCACACAACCCCCATTTTGCCAAAAATAGCCATGAATGACCATTTTCAATAATATCGAAGGCTAACACCTACGGTTTTTTGACCAAGAAATGGTCTCCACCAGAAATCCAAGAATGTGATCTACGACAAGGAAACATATGTGGGGTGAGGTGTATGAGCCTCTGGTCGACGATCAATGGCCACACAACCCCCATTTTGCCGAAAATAGCCATGAATGACCATTTTCAATAATACCGAAGGCTAACACGTACGAGTTTTTAACCAAGAAATGGTTTCCACCAGAAATCCAAGAATGTAATCTATGGCAAGGAAACATATGTGGGGTGAGGTGTATGAGCCTCTAGTCGATGATAAATGGCCACACAACCCCCATTTTTTATGAAAATAGCCATGAGCGACCTTGAAAATAGCCATGAGCGACCATTTTCAATAATACTAGAGGCTAACACCTACGGATTTTGGACCAAGAAAAGGTCTCCACCAGAAATCCAAGAATGTGATCTATGGCAAGGAAACATATGTGGGGTGAGGTGTATGAGAGTCTGGTCGATGATCAATGGCCACACAACCCCCATTTTTGTCGAAAATAGCCATGAACGACCATTTTCAATAATACCGAAGGCTAACACCTACGGATTTTTGACCAAGAAATGGTCTCCACCAGAAATCCAAGAATGTGATCTATGGCAAGGAAACATATGTGGGGTGAGGTGTATGAGCCTCTAGTCGATGATCAATGGCCACACAACCCACATTTTTGTCGAAAATAGCAATGAATGACCATTTTCAAAAATACCAAAGGCTAACACGTACGGATTTTTGACCAAGAAATGGTCTCCACCAGAAATCCAAGAATGTGATCTATGGCAAGGAAACATATGTGGGGTGAGGTGTACGAGCCTCTAGTCGATGATCAATGGCCACACAACCCTCATTTTCAATGATACCGAAGGCTAACACGTACGAGTTTTTAACCAAGAAATGGTTTCCACCAGAAATCCAAGAATGTAATCTATGGCAAGGAAACATATGTGGGGTGAGGTGTATGAGCCTCTAGTCGATGATCAATTGCCACACAGCCCCCATTTTTTATGAAAATAGCCATGAGCGACCATTTTCAATAATACTAGAGGCTAAGACTTACGGATTTTTAACCAAGAAATGGTCTCCACCAGAAATCCAAGAATGTGATCTACGACAAGGAAACATATGTGGGGTGAGGTGTATGAGCGTCTGGTCGACGATCAATGGCCACACAACCCCCATTTTTGTCGAAAATAGCCATGAACGACCATTTTCAATAATACCAAAGGCTAACACCTACGGATTTTTGACCAAGAAATGGTCGGGGTGAGGTTTACGAGCCTCTGGTCGATGATCAATGGCCACACAACCCACATTTTTTATGAAAATAGCCATGAGCGACCTTGAAAATAGCCATGAGTGACCATTTTCAATAATACTAGAGGCTAACACCTACGGATTTGAGACCAAGAAATGGTTTCCACCAGAAATCCAAGAATGTGATCTATGGCAAGGAAACATATGTGGGGTGAGGTGTATGAGCCTCTGGTCGATGATCAATGGCCACACAACCCCCATTTTGCCGAAAATAGCCATGAATGACCATTTTCAATAATACCGAAGGCTAACACCTACGGATTTTTGACCAAGAAATGGTCTCCACCAGAAATCCAAGAATGTGATCTATGGCAAGGAAACATATGTGGGGTGAGGTGTATGAGCCTCTGGTCGACGATCAATGGCCACACAACCCTAATTTTTGTCGAAAATAGCCATGAACGACCATTTTCAATGACACTGAAGGCTAACACCTACGGATTTTTGACCAAGAAATGGTCTCCACCATAAATCCAAGAATGTGATCTATGGCAAGGAAACATATGTGTAGTGAGGTGTATGAGCCTCTGGTCGAAGATCAATGGCCACACAACCCCCATTTTTGTCGAAAATAGCCATGAATGACCATTTTCAAAAATACCAAAGGCTAACACATTCGGATTTTTGCCCAAGAAATGGTCTCCACCAGAAATCCAAGAATGTGATCTATGGCAAGGAATCATATGTGGGGTGAGGTGTATGAGCCTCTGGTCGATGATCAATTGCCACACAACCCCCATTTTGTCGAAAATAGCCATGAACGACCATTTTCAATAATACCGAAGGCTAACACCTACGGATTTTTGACCAAGAAATGGTCTCCACCATAAATCCAAGAATGTGATCTATGGCAAGGAAACATATGTGTAGTGAGGTGTATGAGCGTCTGGTCGATGATCAATGGCCACACAACCCCCATTTTTGTCGAAAATAGCCATGAACGACCATTTTCAATAATACCGAAGGCTAACACCTACGGATTTTTGACCAAGAAATGGTCTCCACCAGAAATCCAAGAATGTGATCTATGGCAAGGAAACATATGTGGGGTGAGGTGTATGAGCCTCTGGTCGATGATCAATGGCCACACAACCCCCATTTTTGTCGAAAATAGCCATGAACGACTATTTTCAATAATATTGAAGGCTAACACCTACGGATTTTTGACCAAGAAATGGTCTCCACCAGAAATCCAAGAATGTGATCTACGACAAGGAAACATATGTGGGGTGAGGTGTATGAGCCTCTGGTCGATGATCAATGGTCACACAACCTCCATTTTCAATCATACCGAAGGGTAACACGTACGGATTTTTGACCAAGAAATGGTCTCCACCAGAAATCCAAGAATGCGATCTATGGCAAGGAAACATATGTGGGGTGAGGTGTATGAGCGTCTGGTCGATGATCAATGGCCATACAACCCCCATTTTTGTCGAAAATAGCCATGAACGACCATTTTCAATAATACCGAAGGCTAACACCTACGGATTTTTGACCAAGAAATGGTCTCCACCAGAAATCCAACAATGTGATCTACGACAAGGAAACATATGTGGGGTGAGGTGTATGAGCCTCTGGTCGATGATCAATGGCCACACAACCCCCATTTTGCCGAAAATAGCCATGAACGACCATTTTCAATAATACCGAAGGCTAACACCTACGGATTTTTGACCAAGAAATGGTCTCCACCAGAAATCCAAGAATGTGATCTATGGCAAGGAAACATATGTGGGGTGAGGTGTATGAGCCTCTAGTCGATGATCAATGGCCACACAACCCCCATTTTTGTCAAAAATAGCCATGAATGACCATTTTCAAAAATACCAAAGGCTAACACGTACAGATTTTTGACCAAGAAATGGTCTCCACCAGAAATCCAAGAATGTGATCTATGGCAAGGAAACATATGTGGGGTGAGGTGTATGAGCGTCTGGTCGATGATCAATGGCCACACAACCCACATTTTTGTCGAAAATAGCCATGAACGACCATTTTCAATAATATCGAAGGCTAACACCTACGGATTTTTGACCAAGAAATGGTCTCCACCAGAAATCCAAGAATGTGATCTACGACAAGGAAACATATGTGGGGTGAGGTGTATGAGCCTCTGGTCGACGATCAATGGCCACACAACCCCCATTTTGCCGAAAATAGCCATGAATGACCATTTTCAATAATACCGAAGGCTAACACGTACGAGTTTTTATCCAAGAAATGGTTTCCACCAGAAATCCAAGAATGTGATCTATGGCAAGGAAACATATGTGGGGTGAGGTGTATGAGCCTCTGGTCGATGATCAATGGCCACACAACCCTAATTTTTGTCGAAAATAGCCATGAACGACCATTTTCAATAATACTAGAGGCTAACACCTACGGATTTTAGACCAAGAAATGGTCTCCACCAGAAATCCAAGAATGTGATCTATGGCAAGGAAACATATGTGGGGTGAGGTGTATGAGCGTCTGGTCGATGATCAATGGCCACACAACCCCCATTTTTGTCGAAAATAGCCATGAACGACCATTTTCAATAATACCGAAGGCTAACACCTACGGATTTTTGACCAAGAAATGGTCTCCACCAGAAATCGAAGAATGTGATCTATGGCAAGGAAACATATGTGTGGTGAGGTGTATGAGCCTCTGGTCGATGATCAATGGCCACACAACCCCCATTTTTGTCGAAAATAACCATGATCGACCATTTTCAATAATATCGAAGGCTAACACCTACGGATTTTTGACCAAGAAATGGTCTCCACCAGAAATCCAAGAATGTGATCTACGACAAGGAAACATATGTGGGGTGAGGTGTATGAGCCTCTGGTCGACGATCAATGGCCACACAACCCCCAGTTAGCCTTCGATATTATTGAAAATGGTCGTTCATGGCTATTTTCGACAAAAATGGGGGTTGTGTGGCCATTGATCATCGACCAGAGGCTCATACACCTCACCCCACATTTGTTTCCTTGCCATAGATCACATTCTTGGATTTCTGGTGGAGACCATTTCTTGGTCAAAAATCCGTACGTGTTAGCCTTCGGTATTATTGAAAATGGTCGTTCATGGCTATTTTCGGCAAAATGGGGGTTCTGTGGCCATTGATCATCGACCAGACGCTCATACACCTCACCCCACATATGTTTCCTTGCCATAGATCACATTCTTGGATTTCTGGTGGAGACCATTTCTTGGTCTAAAATCCGTAGGTGTTAGCCTCTAGTATTATTGAAAATGGTCGCTCATGGCTATTTTCAAGGTCGCTCATGGATATTTTCATAAAAAATTGGGGTTGTGTGGCCATTTATCATCGACCAGAGGCTCATAAACCTCACCCCACATATGTTTCCTTGCCATAGATTACATTCTTGGATTTCTGGTGGAAACCATTTCTTGGTTAAAAACTCGTACGTGTTAGCCTTCGATATTATTGAAAATAGTCGTTCATGGCTATTTTCGACAAAAATGGGGGTTGTGTGGCCATTGATCATCGACCAGACGCTCATACACCTCACCCCACATATGTTTCCTTGCCATAGATCACATTCTTGGATTTATGGTGGAGACCATTTCTTGGTCAAAAATCCGTAGGTGTTAGCCTTCGGTATTATTGAAAATGGTCGTTCATGGCTATTTTCGACAAAAATGGGGGTTGTGTGGCCATTGATCGTCGACCAGACGCTCATACACCTCACCCCACATATGTTTCCTTGCCATAGATTACATTCTTGGATTTATGGTGGAGGCCAT
Organism: Zea mays; assembly: GCF_902167145.1. NCBI lineage: Eukaryota > Viridiplantae > Streptophyta > Magnoliopsida > Poales > Poaceae > Zea > Zea mays. The sequence continues at coordinate 52,699 of NW_023367039.1, read as the reverse complement.
TTCTTGGTCAAAAATCCGTAGGTGTTAGCCTTCGGTATTATTGAAAATGGTCGTTCTTGGCTATTTTCGGCAAAATGGGGGTTCTGTGGCAATTGATCATCGACCAGAGGCTCGTACACCTCACCCCACATATGTTTCCTTGCCATAGATCACATTCTTGGATTTCTGGTGGAGACCATTTCTTGGGCAAAAATCCGAATGTGTTAGCCTTTGGTATTTTTGAAAATGGTCATTCCTGGCTATTTTCGACAAAAATGGGGGTTGTGTGGCCATTGATCTTCGACCAGAGGCTCATACACCTCACTACACATGTTTCCTTGCCATAGATCACATTCTTGGATTTATGGTGGAGACCATTTCTTGGTCAAAAATTCGTAGGTGTTAGCCTTCAGTGTCATTGAAAATGGTCGTTCATGGCTATTTTCGACAAAAATTAGGGTTGTGTGGCCATTGATCGTCGACCAGAGGCTCATACACCTCACCCCACATATGTTTCCTTGCCATAGATCACATTCTTGGATTTCTGGTGGAGACCATTTCTTGGTCAAAAATCCGTAGGTGTTAGCCTTCGGTATTATTGAAAATGGTCATTCATGGCTATTTTCGGCAAAATGGGGGTTGTGTGGCCATTGATCGTCGACTAGAGGCTCATACACCTCACCCCACATATGTTTCCTTGCCATAGATCACATTCTTGGATTTCTGGTGGAAACCATTTCTTGGTCTAAAATCCGTAGGTGTTAGCCTCTAGTATTATTGAAAATGGTCGCTCATGGCTATTTTCAAGGTCGCTCATGGCTATTTTCATAAAAAATGGGGGTTGTGTGGCCATTGATCATCGACCAGAGGCTCGTAAACCTCACCCCGACCATTTCTTGGTCAAAAATCCATAGGTGTTAGCCTTTGGTATTATTGAAAATGGTCGTTCATGGCTATTTTCGACAAAAATGGGGGTTGTGTGGCCATTGATCGTCGACCAGACGCTCATACACCTCACCCCACATATGTTTCCTTGTCGTAGATCACATTCTTGGATTTCTGGTGGAGACCATTTCTTGGTTAAAAATGCGTAGGTCTTAGCCTCTAGTATTATTGAAAATGGTCGCTCATGGCTATTTTCATAAAAAATGGGGGCTGTGTGGCCATTGATCATCGACCAGAGGCTCATACACCTCACCCCACATATGTTTCCTTGCCATAGATTACATTCTTGGATTTCTGGTGGAAACCATTTCTTGGTTAAAAACTCGTACGTGTTAGCCTTCGGTATTATTGAAAATGGTCATTCATGGCTATTTTCGACAAAAATGGGGGTTGTGTGGCCATTGATCATCGACCAGAGGCTCGTACACCTCACCCCACATATGTTTCCTTGCCATAGATCACATTCTTGGATTTCTGGTGGAGACCATTTCTTGGTCAAAAATCCGTACGTGTTAGCCTTTGGTATTTTTGAAAATGGTCATTCATGGCTATTTTCGACAAAAATGGGGGTTGTGTGGCCATTGATCATCGACTAGAGGCTCATACACCTCACCCCACATATGTTTCCTTGCCATAGATCACATTCTTGGATTTCTGGTGGAGACCATTTCTTGGTCAAAAATCCGTAGGTGTTAGCCTTCGGTATTATTGAAAATGGTCGTTCATGGCTATTTTCGACAAAAATGGGGGTTGTGTGGCCATTGATCATCGACCAGACGCTTATACACCTCACCCCACATATGTTTCCTTGCTATAGATCACATTCTTGGATTTCTGGTGGAGACCTTTTCTTGGTCCAAAATCCGTAGGTGTTAGCCTCTAGTATTATTGAAAATGGTCGCTCATGGCTATTTTCAAGGTCGCTCATGGCTATTTTCATAAAAAATGGTGGTTGTGTGGCCATTTATCATCGACTAGAGGCTCATACACCTCACCCCACATATGTTTCCTTGCCATAGATTACATTCTTGGATTTCTGGTGGAAACCATTTCTTGGTTAAAAACTCGTACGTGTTAGCCTTCCGTATTATTGAAAATGGTCATTCATGGCTATTTTCGGCAAAATGGGGGTTGTGTGGCCATTGATCGTCGACCAGAGGCTCATACACCTCACCCCACATATGTTTCCTTGTCGTAGATCACATTCTTGGATTTCTGGTGGAGACCATTTCTTGGTAAAAAATCCGTAGGTGTTAGCCTTCGATATTATTGAAAATGGTCATTCATGGCTATTTTCGGCAAAATGGGGGTTGTGTGGCCATTGATCGTCGACAAGAGGCTCATACACCTCACCCCACATATGTTTCCTTGTCGTAGATCACATTCTTGGATTTCTGGTGGAGATCATTTCTTGGTCAAAAATCCGTAGGTGTTAGCCTTCGATATTATTGAAAATGGTCGTTCATGGCTATTTTCGACAAAAATGGGGGTTGTGTGGCCAATGATCATCGACCAGAGGCTCATACACCTCACCCCACATATGTTTCCTTGCCATAGATCACATTCTTGGATTTCTGGTGGAGACCATTTCTTGGTCAAAAATCCGTAGGTGTTAGCCTTCGGTATTATTGAAAATGGTCGTTCATGGCTATTTTCGACAAAAATGGGGGTTGTGTGGCCATTGATCATCGACCAGACGCTCATACACCTCACCCCACATATGTTTCCTTGCCATAGATCACATTCTTGGATTTCTGGTGGAGACCATTTCTTGGTCTAAAATCCGTAGGTGTTAGCCTCTAGTATTATTGAAAATGGTCGCTCATGGCTATTTTCAAGGTCGCTCATGGCTATTTTCATAAAAAATGGGGGTTGTGTGGCCAGTTATCATCGACTAGAGGCTCATAAACCTCACCCCACATATGTTTCCTTGCCATAGATCACATTCTTGGATTTCTGGTGGAGACCATTTCTTGGTCAAAAATCCGTAGGTGTTAGCCTTCGGTATTATTGTAAATGATCGTTCATGGCTATTTTCGACAAAAATGGGGGTTGTGTGGCCATTGATCATCGACCAGAGGCTCGTCCACCTCACCCCCATATGTTTCCTTGCAATAGATCACATTCTAGGATTTCTGGTGGAGACCATTTCTTGGTCTAAAATCCGTAGGTGTTAGCCTCTAGTATTATTGAAAATGGTCGCTCATGGCTATTTTCAAGGTCGCTCATGGCTATTTTCATAAAAAATGGGGGTTGTGTGGCCATTTATCATCGACTAGAGGCTCATAGACCTCACCCCACATATATTTCCTTGCCATAGATTACATTCTTGGATTTCTGGTGGAAACCATTTCTTGGTTAAAAACTCGTACGTGTTAGCCTTCGGTATTATTGAAAATGGTCATTCATGGCTATTTTCGGCAAAATGGGGGTTGTGTGGCCATTGATCGTCGACCAGAGGCTCATACACCTCACCCCACATATGTTTCCTTGTCGTAGATCACATTCTTGGATTTCTGGTGGAGACCATTTCTTGGTCAAAAATCTGTAGGTGTTAGCCTTCGGTATTATTGAAAATGGTCGTTCATGGCTATTTTCGACAAAATGGGGGTTGTGTGGCAATTGATCATCGACCAGAGGCTCATACACCTCACCCCACATATGTTTCCTTGCCATAGATCACATTCTTGGATTTCTGGTGGAGACCATTTCTTGGTCAAAAATCCGTAGGTCTTAGCCTTCGGTATTATTGAAAATGATCGTTCATGGCTATTTTCGACAAAAATGGGGGTGTGTGGCCATTGATCATCGACCAGATGCTCATACACCTCACCCCACATATGTTTCCTTGCCATAGATCACATTCTTGGATTTCTGGTGGAGACCATTTCTTGGTCTAAAATCCGAAGGTCTTAGCCTCTAGTATTATTGAAAATGGTCGCTCATGGCTATTTTCATAAAAAATGGTGGTTGTGTGGCCATTTATCATCACCTAGAGGCTCATAAACCTCACCCCACATATGTTTCCTTGCCATAGATCACATTCTTGGATTTCTGGTGGAGACCATTTCTTGGTTAAAAGCTCGTACGTGTTAGCCTTCGGTATTATTGAAAATGGTCGTTCATGGCTATTTTCGGCAAAATGGGGGTTGTGTGGCCATTGATCATCGACCAGAGGATCATACACCTCACCCCACATATGTTTCCTTGCCATAGATCACATTCTTGGATTCCTGGTGGAGACCATTTCTTGGTCAAAAATCCATACGTGTTAGCCTTTGGTATTTTTGAAAATGGTCATTCATGGCTATTTTCGACAAAAATGGGGGTTGTGTGGCCATTGATCATCGACTAGAGGCTCATACACCTCACCCCACATATGTTTCCTTGCCATAGATCACATTCTTGGATTTCTGGTGGAGACCATTTCTTGGTCAAAAATCCGTAGGTGTTAGCCTTCGGTATTATTGAAAATGGTCGTTCATGGCTATTTTCGACAAAAATGGGGGTTGTGTGGCCATTGATCATCGACCAGACGCTCATACACCTCACCCCACATTTGTTTCCTTGCCATAGATCACATTCTTGGATTTCTGGTGGAGACCATTTCTTGGTCTAAAATCCGTAGGTGTTAGCCTCTAGTATTATTGAAAATGGTCGCTCATGGCTATTTTCAAGGTCGCTCAAGGCTATTTTCATAAAAAATGGGGGTTGTGTGGCCATTTATCATCGACTAGAGGCTCATAAACCTCACCCCACATATGTTTCCTTGCCATAGATTACATTCTTGGATTTCTGGTGGAAACCATTTCTTGGTTAAAAACACGTACGTGTTAGCCTTCGGTATTATTGAAAATGGTCATTCATGGCTATTTTCGGCAAAATGGGGGTTGTGTGGCCATTGATCGTCGACCAGAGGCTCATACACCTCACCCCACATAAGTTTCCTTGTCGTAGATCACATTCTTGGATTTCTGGTGGAGACCAATTTTTTGGTCAAAAAACCGTAGGTGTTAGCCTTCGATATTATTGAAAATGGTCGTTCATGGCTATTTTCGACAAAAATGGGGGTTGTGTGGCCATTGATCATCGACCAGAGGCTCATACACCTCACCCCACATATGTTTCCTTGCCATAGATCACATTCTTGGATTTCTGGTGGAGACCATTTCTTGGTCAAAAACTCGTACGTGTTAGCCTTCGGTATTATTGAAAATGGTCGTGCATGGCTATTTTCGGCAAAATGGGGGTTCTGTGGCCATTGATCATCGACCAGAGGCTCGTACACCTCACCCCACATATGTTTCCTTGCCATAGATCACATTCTTGGATTTCTGGTGGAGACCATTTCTTGGTCAAAAATCCGTAGGTGTTAGCCTTCGGTATTATTGAAAATGGTCGTTCATGGCTATTTTCGGCAAAATGGGGGTTCTGTGGCCATTGATCATCGACCAGAGGCTCGTACACCTCACCCCACATATGTTTCCTTGCCATAGATCACATTCTTTGGATTTCTGGTGGAGACCATTTCTTGGTCAAAAATCCGTAGGTGTTAGCCTTCGGTATTATTGAAAATGGTCGTTCATGGCTATTTTCGACAAAAATGGGGGTTGTGTGGCCATTGATCATCGACCAGAGGCTCATACACCTCACCCCACATATGTTTCCTCGCCATAGATCACATTCTTGGATTTCTGGTGGAGACCATTTCTTGGTCAAAAATCCGTAGGTCTTAGCCTCTAATATTATTGAAAATGGTCGCTCATCCGTACATATGAAATGGTCTTAGCCATGAATGACCATTTTCAATAATAGCCATGAGCGACCATTTTCAATAATACTAGAGGCTAAGACCTACGGATTTTTGACCAAGAAATGGTCTCCACCAGAAATCCAAGAATGTGATCTATGGCAAGGAAACATATGTGGGGTGAGGTGTATGAGCCTCTCGTTGATGATCAATGGCCACACAACCCCCATTTTTGTCGAAAATAGCCATGAATGACCATTTACAATAATACCGAAGGCTAACACCTACGGATTTTTGACCAAGAAATGGTCTCCACCAGAAATCCAAGAATGTGATCTATGGCAAGGAAACATATGTGGGGTGAGGTGTATGAGCCTATGGTCGATGATCAATGGCCACACAACCCACATATGTTGCCTAAACACGTACGAGTTTTTGACCAAGAAATGGTCTCCACCAAAAATCCAAGAATGTGATCTATGGCAAGGAAACATATGTGGGGTGAGGTGTACGAGCCTCTGGTTGATGATCAATGGCCACACAACCCCCATTTTTGTCGAAAATAGCCATGAACGACCATTTTCAATAATACCGAAGGCTAACACGTACGAGTTTTTGACCAAGAAATGGTCTCCACCAAAAATCCAAGAATGTGATCTATGGAAAGGAAACATATGTGGGGTGAGGTGTACGAGCCTTTGGTCGATGATCAATGGCCACAGAACCCCCATTTTGCCGAAAATAGCCATGAACGACCATTTTCAATAATACCGAAGGCTAACACGTACGAGTTTTTGACCAAGATATGGTCTCCACCAAAAATCCAAGAATGTGATCTATGGAAAGGAAACATATGTGGGGTGAGGTGTACGAGCCTTTGGTCGATGATCAATGGCCATAGAACCCCCATTTTGCCGAAAATAGCCATGAATGACCATTTACAATAATACCGAAGGCTAACACCTACGGATTTTTGACCAAGAAATGGTCTCCACCAGAAATCCAAGAATGTGATCTATGGCAAGGAAACATATGTGGGGTGAGGTGTATGAGCCTCTAGTCGACGATCAATGGCCACACAACCCTAATTTTTGTCGAAAATAGCCATGAACGACCATTTTCAATGACACTGAAGGCTAACACCTACGGATTTTTGACCAAGAAATGGTCTCCACCATAAATCCAAGAATGTGATCTATGGCAAGGAAACATATGTGGGGTGAGGTGTATGAGCCCCTGGTCGATGATCAATGGCCACACAACCCCCATTTTTGTCGAAAATAGCCATGAATGACCATTTACAATAATACCGAAGGCTAACACCTACGGATTTTTGACCAAGAAATGGTCTCCACCAGAAATCCAAGAATGTGATCTATGGCAAGGAAACATATGTGGGGTGAGGTGTATGAGCCTCTGGTCGATGATCAATGGCCACACAACCGCCATTTTTGTCGAAAATAGCCATGAACGACCATTTTCAATAATATCGAAGGATAACACCTACGGATTTTTGACCAAGAAATGGTCTCCACCAGAAATCCAAGAATGTGATCTACGACAAGGAAACATATGTGGGGTGAGGTGTATGAGCCTCTAGTCGACGATCAATGGCCACACAACCCCCATTTTGCCGAAAATAGCCATGAATGACCATTTTCAATAATACCGAAGGCTAACACGTACGAGTTTTTAACCAAGAAATGGTTTCCACCAGAAATCCAAGAATGTAATCTATGGCAAGGAAACATATGTGGGGTGAGGTTTATGAGCCTCTAGTCGATGATAAATGGCCACACAACCCCCAGTTTTTATGAAAATAGCCATGAGCGACCTTGAAAATAGCCATGAGCGACCATTTTCAATAATACTAGAGGCTAACACCTACGGATTTTAGACCAAGAAATGGTCTCCACCAGAAATCCAAGAATGTGATCTATGGCAAGGAAACATATGTGGGGTGAGGTGTATGAGCGTCTGGTCGATGATCAATGGCCACACAACCCCCATTTTTGTCGAAAATAGCCATGAACGACCATTTTCAATAATACCGAAGGCTAACACCTACGGATTTTTGACCAAGAAATGGTCTCCACCAGAAATCCAAGAATGTGATCTATGGCAAGGAAACATATGTGGGGTGAGGTGTATGAGCCTCTGGTCGACGATCAATGGCCACACAACCCTAATTTTTGTCGAAAATAGCCATGAACGACCATTTTCAATGACACTGAAGGCTAACACCTACGGATTTTTGATCAAGAAATGGTCTCCACCATAAATCCAAGAATGTGATCTATGGCAAGGAAACATATGTGTAGTGAGGTGTATGAGCCTCTCGTCGACAATCAATGGCCACACAACCCCCATTTTTGTCGAAAATAGCCATGAATGACCATTTTCAAAAATACCAAAGGCTAACACGTACGGATTTTTGACCAAGAAATGGTCTCCACCAGAAATCCAAGAATGTGATCTATGGCAAGGAAACATATGTGGGGTGAGGTGTATGAGCCTCTGGTCGATGATCAATGGCCACACAACCCCCATTTTGCCGAAAATAGCCATGAACGACCATTTTCAATAATACCGAAGGCTAACACGTACGAGTTTTTAACCAAGAAATGGTCTCCACCAGAAATCCAAGAATGTGATCTATGGCAAGGAAACATATGTGGGGTGAGGTTTATGAGCCTCTAGTCGATGATAAATGGCCACACAACCACCATTTTTTATGAAAATAGCCATGAGCGACCTTGAAAATAGCCATGAGCGACCATTTTCAATAATACTAGAGGCTAACACCTACGGATTTTAGACCAAGAAATGGTCTCCACCAGAAATCCAAGAATGTGATCTATGGCAAGGAAACATATGTGGGGTGAGGTGTATGAGCGTCTGGTCGATGATCAATGGCCACACAACCCCCATTTTTGTCGAAAATAGCCATGAACGACCATTTTCAATAATACCGAAGGCTAACACCTACGGATTTTTGACCAAGAAATGGTCTCGACCAGAAATCCAAGAATGTGATCTATGGCAAGGAAACATATGTGGGGTGAGGTGTATGAGCCTCTGGTCGACGATCAATGGCCACACAACCCTAATTTTTTGTCGAAAATAGCCATGAACGACCATTTTCAATGACACTGAAGGCTAACACCTACGGATTTTTGACCAAGAAATGGTCTCCACCATAAATCCAAGAATGTGATCTATGGCAAGGAAACATATGTGTAGTGAGGTGTATGAGCCTCTGGTCGAAGATCAATGGCCACACAACCCCCATTTTTGTCGAAAATAGCCATGAATGACCATTTTCAAAAATACCAAAGGCTAACACATTCGGATTTTTGCCCAAGAAATGGTCTCCACCAGAAATCCAAGAATGTGATCCATGGCAAGGAAACATATGTGGGGTGAGGTGTACGAGCCTCTGGTCGATGATCAATGGCCACAGAACCCCCATTTTGCCGAAAATAGCCATGAATGACCATTTTCAATAATACCGAAGGCTAACACGTACGAGTTTTTGACCAAGAAATGGTCTCCACCAAAAATCAAAGAATGTGATCTATGGCAAGGAAACATATGAGGGGTGAGATTTATGAGCCTCTAGTCGATGATAAATGGCCACACAACCCCCATTTTTTATGAAAATAGCCATGAGCGACCATTTTCAATAATATTAGAGGCTAAGACCTACGGATTTTTGACCAAGAAATGGTCTCCACCAGAAATCTAAGAATGTGATCTATGGCAAGGAAACATATGTGGGGTGAGGTGTATGAGCGTCTGGTCGATGATCAATGGCCACAGAACCCCCATTTTGCCGAAAATAGCCATGAATGACCATTTTCAATAATACCGAAGGCTAACACGTACGAGTTTTTGACCAAGAAATGGTCTCCACCAAAAATCAAAGAATGTGATCTATGGCAAGGAAACATATGAGGGGTGAGATTTATGAGCCTCTAGTCGATGATAAATGGCCACACAACCCCCATTTTTTATGAAAATAGCCATGAGCGACCATTTTCAATAATATTAGAGGCTAAGACCTACGGATTTTTGACCAAGAAATGGTCTCCACCAGAAATCTAAGAATGTGATCTATGGCAAGGAAACATATGTGGGGTGAGGTGTATGAGCCTCTGGTCGATGATCAATGGCCACACAACCCCCATTTTTGTCGAAAATGGCCATGAACGACCATTTTCAATAATATCGAAGGCTAACACCTACGGATTTTTGACCAAGAAATGGTCTCCACCAGAAATCCAAGAATGTGATCTACGACAAGGAAACATATGTGGGGTGAGGTGTATGAGCCTCTGGTCGACGATCAATGGCCACACAACCCCCATTTTGCCGAAAATAGCCATGAATGACCATTTTCAATAATACCGAAGGCTAACACGTACGAGTTTTTAACCAAGAAATGGTTTCCACTAGAAATCCAAGAATGTAATCTATGGCAAGGAAACATATGTGGGGTGAGGTGTACGAGCCTCTGGTCAATGATCAATGGCCACACAACCCCCATTTTGCCGAAAATAGCCATGAACGACCATTTTCAATAATACCGAAGGCTAACACGTACGAGTTTTTGACCAAGAAATGGTCTCCACCAAAAATCCAAGAATGTGATCTATGGCAAGGAAACATATGTGGGGTGAGATTTATGAGCCTCTAGTCGATGATAAATGGCCACACAACCCCCATTTTTTTATGAAAATAGCCATGAGCGACCATTTTCAATAATATTAGAGGCTAAGACCTACGGATTTTTGACCAAGAAATGGTCTCCACCAGAAATCCAAGAATGTGATCTATGGCAAGGAAACATATGTGGGGTGAGGTGTATGAGCCTATGGTCGATGAACAATGGCCACACAACCCCCATTTTTGTCGAAAATAGCCATGAATGACCATTTACAATAATACCGAAGGCTAACACCTACGGATTTTTGACCAAGAAATGGTCTCCACCAGAAATCCAAGAATGTGATCTATGGCAAGGAAACATATGTGGGGTGAGGTGTATGAGCCTCTGGTCGATGATCAATGGCCACACAACCCCCATTTTTGTCGAAAATAGCCATGAACGACCATTTTCAATAATATCGAAGGCTAACACCTACGGATTTTTGACCAAGAAATGGTCTCCACCAGAAATCCAAGAATGTGATCTACAACAAGGAAACATTTGTGGGGTGAGGTGTATGAGCCTCTGGTCGACGATCAATGGCCACACAACCCCCATTTTGCCGAAAATAGCCATGAATGACCATTTTCAATAATACCGAAGGCTAACACGTACGAGTTTTTAACCAAGAAATGGCTTCCACCAGAAATCCAAGAATGTAATCTATGGCAAGGAAACATATGTGGGGTGAGGTTTATGAGCCTCTAGTCGATGATAAATGGCCACACAACCCCCATTTTTTATGAAAATAGCCATGAGCGACCTTGAAAATAGCCATGAGCGACCATTTTCAATAATACTAGAGGCTAACACCAACGGATTTTAGACCAAGAAATGGTCTCCACCAGAAATCCAAGAATGTGATCTACGACAAGGAAACATATGTGGGGTGAGGTGTATGAGCCTCTGGTCGACGATCAATGGCCACACAACCCCCATTTTGCCGAAAATAGCCATGAATGACCATTTTCAATAATACCGAAGGCTAACACGTACGAGTTTTTAACCAAGAAATGGCTTCCACCAGAAATCCAAGAATGTAATCTATGGCAAGGAAACATATGTGGGGTGAGGTTTATGAGCCTCTAGTCGATGATAAATGGCCACACAACCCCCATTTTTTATGAAAATAGCCATGAGCGACCTTGAAAATAGCCATGAGCGACCATTTTCAATAATACTAGAGGCTAACACCTACGGATTTTAGACCAAGAAATGGTCTCCACCAGAAATCCAAGAATGTGATCTATGGCAAGGAAACATATGTGGGGTGAGGTGTATGAGCGTCTGGTCGATGATCAATGGACACACAACCCCCATTTTTGTCGAAAATAGCCATGAACGACCATTTTCAATAATACCGAAGGCTAACACCTACGGATTTTTGATCAAGAAATGGACTCCACCAATAATCCAAGAATGTGATTTATGGCAAAGAAACATATGTGGGGTGAGGTGTATGAGCCTCTGGTCGACGATCAATGGCCACACAACCCTAATTTTTGTCGAAAATAGCCATGAACGACCATTTTCAATGACACCGAAGGCTAACACCTACGGATTTTTGACCAAGAAATGGTCTCCACCATAAATCCAAGAATGTGATCTATGGCAAGGAAACATATGTGTAGTGAGGTGTATGAGCCTCTGGTCGAAGATCAATGGCCACACAACCCCCATTTTTGTCGAAAATAGCCATGAATGACCATTTTCAAAAATACCAAAGGCTAACACGTACGGATTTTTGACCAAGAAATGGTCACCACTAGAAATCCAAGAATGTGATCTATGGCAAGGAAACATATGTGGGGTGAGGTGTACGAGCCTCTGGTCGATGATCAATGGCCACACAACCCCCATTTTGCCGAAAATAGCCATGAACGACCATTTTCAATAATACCGAAGGCTAACACGTACGAGTTTTTAACCAAGAAATGGTCTCCACCAGAAATCCAAGAATGTGATCTATGGCAATGAAACATATGTGGGGTGAGGTTTATGAGCCTCTAGTCGATGATAAATGGCCACACAACCCCCATTTTTTATGAAAATAGCCATGAGCGACCTTGAAAATAGCCATGAGCGACCATTTTCAATAATACTAGAGGCTAACACCTACGGATTTTAGACCAAGAAATGGTCTCCACCAGAAATCCAAGAATGTGATCTATGGCAAGGAAACATATGTGGGGTGAGGTGTATGAGCGTCTGGTCGATGATCAATGGCCACACAACCCCCATTTTTGTCGAAAATAGCCATGAACGACCATTTTCAATAATACCTAAGGCTAACACCTACGGATTTTTGACCAAGAAATGGTCTCCACCAGAAATCCAAGAATGTGATCTATGGCAAGGAAACATATGTGGGGTGAGGTGTATGAGCCTCTGGTCGACGATCAATGGCCACACAACCCTAATTTTTGTCGAAAATAGCCATGAACGACCATTTTCAATGACACTGAAGGCTAACACCTACGGATTTTTGACCAAGAAATGGTCTCCACCATAAATCCAAGAATGTGATCTATGGCAAGGAAACATATGTGTAGTGAGGTGTATGAGCCTCTGGTCGAAGATCAATGGCCACACAACCCCCATTTTTGTCGAAAATAGCCATGAATGACCATTTTCAAAAATACCAAAGGCTAACACATTCGGATTTTTGCCCAAGAAATGGTCACCACCAGAAATCCAAGAATGTCATCTATGGCAAGGAAACATATGTGGGGTGAGGTGTACGAGCCTCTGGTCGATGATCAATGGCCACAAAACCCCCATTTTGCCGAAAATAGCCATGAACGACCATTTTCAATAATACCGAAGGCTAACACGTACGAGTTTTTTACCAAGAAATGGTCTCCACCAAAAATCCAAGAATGTGATCTATGGCAAGGAAACATATGTGGGGTGAGATTTATGAGCCTCTAGTCGATGATAAATGGCCACACAACCCCCATTTTTTTATGAAAATAGCCATGAGCGACCATTTTCAATAATATTAGAGGCTAAGACCTACGGATTTTTTACCAAGAAATGGTCTCCACCAGAAATCCAAGAATGTGATCTATGGCAAGGAAACATATGTGGGGTGAGGTGTATGAGCCTCTGGTCGATGATCAATGGCCACACAACCCCCATTTTTGTCGAAAATAGCCATGAATGACCATTTACAATAATACCGAAGGCTAACACCTACGGATTTTTGACCAAGAAATGGTCTCCACCAGAAATCCAAGAATGTGATCTAAGGCAAGGAAACATATGTGGGGTGAGGTGTATGAGCCTCTGGTCGATGATCAATGGCCACACAACCCCCATTTTTGTCGAAAATAGCCATGAACGACCATTTTCAATAATATCGAAGGCTAACACCTACGGATTTTTGACCAAGAAATGGTCTCCACCAGAAATCCAAGAATGTGATCTATGACAAGGAAACATATGTGAGGTGAGGTGTATGAGCCTCTGGTCGACGATCAATGGCCACAAAACCCCCATTTTGCCGAAAATAGCCATGAATGACCATTTTCAATAATACCGAAGGCTAACACGTACGAGTTTTTAACCAAGAAATGGTTTCCACCAGAAATCCAAGAATGTAATCTATGGCAAGGAAACATATGTGGGGTGAGGTTTATGAGCCTCTAGTCGATGATAAATGGCCACACAACCCCCATTTTTTATGAAAATAGCCATGAGCGACCTTGAAAATAGCCATGAGCGACCATTTTCAATAATATTAGAGGCTAAGACCTACGGATTTTTGACAAAGAAATGGTCTCCACCAGAAATCCAAGAATGTGATCTATGGCAAGGAAACATATGTGGGGTGAGGTGTATGAGCCTCTGGTCGATGATCAATGGCCACACAACCCCCATTTTTGTCGAAAATAGCCATGAATGACCATTTACAATAATACCGAAGGCTAACACCTACGGATTTTTGACCAAGAAATGGTCTCCACCAGAAATCCAAGAATGTGATCAATGGCAAGGAAACATATGTGGGGTGAGGTGTATGAGCCTCTGGTCGATAATCAATGGCCACACAACCCCCATTTTTGTCGAAAATAGCCATGAACGACCATTTTCAATAATATCGAAGGCTAACACCTATGGATTTTTGACCAAGAAATGGTCTCCACCAGAAATCCAAGAATGTGATCTACGACAAGGAAACATATGTGGGGTGAGGTGTATGAGCCTCTGGTCGATGATCAATGGCCACACAACCCCCATTTTGCCGAAAATAGCCATGAATGACCATTTTCAATAATACCGAAGGCTAACACGTACGAGTTTTTAACCAAGAAATGGTTTCCACCAGAAATCCAAGAATGTAATCTATGGCAAGGAAACATATGTGGGGTGAGGTTTATGAGCCTCTAGTCGATGATAAATGGCCACACAACCCCCATTTTTTATGAAAATAGCCATGAGCGACCTTGAAAATAGCCATGAGCGACCATTTTCAATAATACTAGAGGCTAACACCTACGGATTTTAGACCAAGAAATGGTCACCACCAGAAATCCAAGAATGTGATCTATGGCAAGGAAACATATGTGGGGTGAGGTGTATGAGCGTCTGGTCGATGATCAATGGCCACATAACCCCCATTTTTGTCGAAAATAGCCATGAACGACCATTTTCAATAATACCGAAGGCTAACACCTACGGAATTTTGACCAAGAAATGGTCTCCACCAGAAATCCAAGAATGTGATCTATGGCAAGGAAACATATGTGGGGTGAGGTGTATGAGCCTCTGGTCGACGATCAATGGCCACACAACCCCCATTTTTTATGAAAATAGCCATGAGCGACCTTGAAAATAGCCATGAGCGACCATTTTCAATAATACTAGAGGCTAACACCTACGGATTTTAGACCAAGAAATGGTCTCCACCAGAAATCCAAGAATGTGATCTATGGCAAGGAAACATATGTGGGGTGAGGTGTATGAGCGTCTGGTCGATGATCAATGGCCACACAACCCCCATTTTTGTCGAAAATAGCCATGAACGACCATTTTCAATAATACCGAAGGCTAACACCTACGGATTATTGACCAAGAAATGGTCTCCACCAGAAATCCAAGAATGTGATCTATGGCAAGGAAACATATGTGGGGTGAGGTGTATGAGCCTCTGGTCGATGATCAATGGCCACACAACCCCCATTTTTGTCGAAAATAGCCATGAACGACCATTTTCAATAATATCGAAGGCTAACACCTACGGATTTTTGACCAAGAAATGGTCTCCATCAGAAATCCAAGAATGTGATCTACGACAAGGAAACATATGTGGGGTGAGGTGTATGAGCCTCTGGTCGACGATCAATGGCCACACAACCCCCATTTTGCCGAAAATAGCCATGAATGACCATTTTCAATAATATCGAAGGCTAACACCTATGGATTTTTGACCAAGAAATGGTCTCCACCAGAAATCCAAGAATGTGATATACAACAAGGAAACATATGTGGGGTGAGGTGTATGAGCCTCTGGTCGACGATCAATGGCCACACAACCCCTATTTTGCCGAAAATAGCCATGAATGACCATTTTCAATAATACCGAAGGCTAACACGTACGAGTTTTTAACCAAGAAATGGTTTCCACCAGAAATCCAAGAATGTAATCTATGGCAAGGAAACATATGTGGGGTGAGGTTTATGAGCCTCTAGTCGATGATAAATGGCCACACAACCCCCATTTTTTTATGAAAATAGCCATGAGCGACCTTGAAAATAGCCATGAGCGACCATTTTCAATAATACTAGAGGCTAACACCTATGGATTTTAGACCAAGAAATGGTCTCCACCAGAAATCCAAGAATGTGATCTATGTCAAGGAAACATATGTGGGGTGAGGTGTATGAGCGTCTGGTCGATGATCAATGGCCACACAACCCCCATTTTTGTCGAAAATAGCCATGAACGACCATTTTCAATAATACCGAAGGCTAACACCTACGGATTTTTGACCAAGAAATGGTCTCCACCAGAAATCCAAGAATGTGATCTATGGCAAGGAAACATATGTGGGGTGAGGTGTATGAGCCTCTAGTCGATGATCAATGGCCACACAACCTCCATTTTTGTCGAAAATAGCCATGAACGACCATTTTCAATAATATCGAAGGCTAACACCTACTGATTTTTGACCAAGAAATGGTCTCCACCAGAAATCCAAGAATGTGATCTACGACAAGGAAACATATGTGGGGTGAGGTGTATGAGCCTCTGGTCGACGATCAATGGCCACACAACCCCCATTTTGCCGAAAATAGCCATGAATGACCATTTTCAATAATATCGAAGGCTAACACCTACGGATTTTTGACCAAGAAATGGTCTCCACCAGAAATCCAAGAATGTGATCTACGACAAGGAAACATATGTGGGGTGAGGTGTATGAGCCTCTGGTCGACGATCAATGGCCACACAACCCCCATTTTGCCGAAAATAGCCATGAATGACCATTTTCAATAATACCGAAGGCTAACACGTACGAGTTTTTAACCAAGAAATGGTTTCCACCAGAAATCCAAGAATGTAATCTATGGCAATGAAACATATGTGGGCTGAGGTTTATGAGCCTCTAGTCGATGATAAATGGCCACACAACCCCCATTTTTTATGAAAATAGCCATGAGCGACCTTGAAAATAGCCATGAGCGACCATTTTCAATAATACTAGAGGCTAACACCTACGGATTTTAGACCAAGAAATGGTCTCCACCAGAAATCCAAAAATGTGATCTATGGCAAGGAAACATATGTGGGGTGAGGTGTATGAGCGTCTGGTCGATGATCAATGGCCACACAACCCCCATTTTTGTCGAAAATAGCCATGAACGACCATTTTCAATAATACCAAAGGCTAACACCTACGGATTTTTTACCAAGAAATGGTCTCCACCAGAAATCCAAGAATGTGATCTATGGCAAGGAAACATATGTGGGGTGAGGTGTATGAGCCTCTAGTCGATGATCAATGGCCACACAACCCCCATTTTTGTCGAAAATAGCCATGAATGACCATTTTCAAAAATACCAAAGGCTAACACGTACGGATTTTTAACCAAGAAATGGTCTCCACCAGAAATCCAAGAATGTGATCTATGGCAAGGAAACATATGTGGGGTGAGGTGTACGAGCCTCTGGTCGATGATCAATGGCCACACAACCCCCATTTTGCCGAAAATAGCCATGAATGACCATTTTCAATAATACCGAAGGCTAACACGTACGAGTTTTTAACCAAGAAATGGTCTCCACCAGAAATCCAAGAATGTGATCTATGGCAAGGAAACATATGTGGGGTGAGGTGTATGAGCATCTGGTCGATGATCAATGGCCACACAACCCCCATTTTTGTCGAAAATAGCCATGAACGACCATTTTCAATAATACCGAAGGCTAACACCTACGGATTTTTGACCAAGAAATGGTCTCCACCAGAAATCCAAGAATGTGATCTATGGCAAGGAAACATATGTGGGGTGAGGTGTATGAGCCTCTGGTCGACGATCAATGGCCACACAACCCTAATTTTTGTCGAAAATAGCCATGAACGACCATTTTCAATGACATTGAAGGCTAACACCTACGGATTTTTGACCAAGAAATGGTCTCCACCATAAATCCAAGAATGTGATCTATGGCAAGGAAACATATGTGTAGTGAGGTGTATGAGCCTCTGGTCGATGATCAATGGCCGCACAACCCCCATTTTTGTCGAAAATAGCCATGAATGACCATTTACAATAATACCGAAGGCTAACACCTACGGATTTTTGACCAAGAAATGGTCTCCACCAGAAATCCAAGAATATGATCTATGGCAAGGAAACATATGTGGGGTGAGGTGTATGAGCCTCTTGTCGACGATCAATGGCCACACAACCCCCATTTTGCCGAAAATAGCCATGAATGACCATTTTCAATAATACCAAAGGCTAACACGTACGAGTTTTTAACCAAGAAATGGTCTCCACGAGAAATCCAAGAATGTAATCTATGGCAAGGAAACATATGTGGGGTGAGGTTTATGTGCCTCTAGTCGATGATAAATGGCCACACAAGCTCCATTTTTTATGAAAATAGCCATGAGCGACCATTTTCAATAATACTAGAGGCTAACACCTACGGATTTTAGACCAAGAAATGGTCTCCACCAGAAATCCAAGAATGTGATCTATGGCAAGGAAACATATGTGGGGTGAGGTGTATGAGCGTCTGGTCGATGATCAATGGCCACACAACCCCCATTTTTGTCGAAAATAGCCATGAATGACCATTTTCAATAATACCGAAGGCTAACACTGTCGGTGTTTTGGGTCCGACCGCACACCCGGGGTTGCCCCTCAAGATGCTTTTAGGAGTAGGACGGTGTCGACGACTGTAGCAAAATGGTTCGTGCCGATCGCACGAGGGACAATTGACAAGGTTTGCAGGTTCGGGCCGCTTAGAAGTGCGTAACACCCTACGTCCTGGTGAGTATATGAGCGTGGTTACAAGAGGATTCTCTGGATAGAGGGCGCAGAGAGTTTTTGTGGGTGGCTAAGTAGAGTCAGATCGATCGATCTGAAGGGGTGCCCCCTAGGCCTTATATATTCGACCGTGGGGCAGTACATATGATATGATGGCAACGAGTAGCTAAAAGATAGTGAACCTCTTGGGTTTATCCCTACGTAACCTTCGCCGACTTATCCTCGCATGGCTCTGCTGCATGAGGGCTTCAGCGCGGGAAAGTCGGGTCTCTGTTGTAATCCATTCGTTCGACGTTGCGGGCCGCCCGTGTTTGCACTAATCAGTCCCACGTCTTCTTTATTGGTTGTCTTCCCCTAGGCCCACGAAAGAATGACCTTACGAATTATTGGGCCCTTGGGCTTTTCGTGAGGCCTTTTACTTCTTTAGTGGACCCAGGGGATATCTATCCCCCACAAGCCCCCGATCTTTGAGTTAATTTGGAGGTAATCAACTCAAAGATCCGAGGTCCAGAAAATGACTTCCTGCCGCCTCTTCTGGCTCTGATCACTCGTTCGACCAAAGTTTAGTTTTGTGCTTGTGCCTTAGAGGTCGGCATTTTGGATTATAAGATTCTGGACTTTCTTGGGTGCACCGAAGGTGCACCCAATGGGTGTAGCCCCCGACCTTTGAGTAGATTTTAGAAGATAATCTACTCGAAGGTCTTCTCCGAAGATTTTCTCCGTTCGCGCTCTTGCATCTCAGTTGAGGATTGATCTTTCCAATCTTGTTCTGTGCCTTAGAGGTCGGCACTCTATAGATTTAGAATGATAGTCCATGGGGTGCACCGAAGGTGCACCCAATGGGTGTAGCCCCCGACCTTCAAGTGGATTTTTGAGGATAATCCACTCGAAGGTCTTCCTTCTGTGTCCATTTGCTGAAAATTATCCTTTCTGCTTGTAAAAAATTGTCATGATGTCATCCGCGCTAGGTCATCAGTTTTATGCTTCAGAGGTCAGCATGTATTTTGTCTTTTGCAGCCAGGTTCGCAATCCATCCATATCTCGCTAGGTAGTGTAATTTATTTGCTCTGTGACTGATTGGACATTTGATGGACGTTCTCTGTCTAGTCTTCACGTCGCTTCTTTCGGCCATATCTTGTACTTTGCTGGTTATATTTGGCTTTCCTTTCATCCTTACTGATATCTCATTTTTGTCTTGAGGTATTCACTGCATGCTCTGCACAGACGTGACCGTTTGAAAAATGTACCGAAAATTCCTGGGCGTCCCCCCCCCCAATGGGTGTGGGCAAGGGACGACTTGGTACGCTGAGTGTTTTAGCTGGTTGCCTCTGAGTAGTAATGCGATGGGACGGCTAGTGTAATCATATCCTTCGCGCTGTTGACTGGAGTCCCAATGGGTGTAGTGTTGCATGAAACGGCGTCCGCCGCCTGACGTGTCTTCGGGTGGGTGGAAGTGCTTATTGAATGCCTTGCGACTGTTCAGTGACCGCGGTTAGAAGTGAGCGGTTGCCTTTCCCTTCTATAAATAACCCCTTTGCTTCTCTGGTTTCTTCACATCTCTTCGTTGCTCTTTACTGCCTCTTCCCTTTCTTCTCTCCCAAAGCTCTCAACCATGGGCAAGAACAACAAGCGTAAGCGTGAGCCGACTCCTCCATCAGAGGAGTTTGGTGACTCGGAGTACTCGGAGGAGGAGTTCTCCTCCGAGCCCGAGGGGTCTCCGGCTCCCGTCTCTCCCCCGGCGTCGTCCGATGACTCGGACGACTCCCAGGGGATAGCCGCGGAGGTCTGGACATACATCCAGGCCGTCGAGCGCGCCGGGCTCGAAGGCTCGGATGAGTCGGAGTACTCCTCGGATGAGGAGGACTCGGACGGCGGCGAGGAGGGTGAAGACGACGACGACGACGATGACGACGATGACGGCGATGACGGCGACGGCGGCAGCAGTGGCAGGGGCGGCGGCGACGGCAGGGGCAGCACCAAGGGCGGCAGCGGCGGCAGTGGGGACAGCACCAGGGGCAGCAGCAAGGGCGGCGGCGGCGACAGGGGCAGGGCCAGTGGCTAGGTGCCACTGGTCTTCTTAGATTTTAGTATAGTTTAGTATATAATGTAGTAGTAGTTAGTGTAATTTAGTAGTAGTAGTAGTATAATGTAGTCTAGTAATGTAGAGTAGAATTAGGGAAGTATCAACTCATAAAGAGTTGGTTTGTAACTTGTTAACTTCCCTTCAATGAAAGTTGTCATTTATCTCCTCTTTTTGATGACTCGTCACTGGTTTTGCTAAATGTTGAATTGATTCTTTTGATATAGTAGAAACAGCGCCGAGCGGTTGTGAAGATTGACATCAGCGTTTTAGAAGTAACACTGAGCAATCGAACACAAGACCGTCGTCTCAGAGGCGATGCCGAATGATAGAAGGTCGGCATCGGTATTTTAGAAGTAATGCCGAGCGATTGAACACGTGGTCGGCGCTTTAGAGGCAGCGTCGAGTGATTGAAGGTCGGCGTCGGCATTTTAGAAGTAATGTCGGGCGATTGAACTCGTGATCGGCGTTTTAGAGGCAGCGCCGAGTGATTGAAGGTCGGCGTCGGCATTTTAGAAGTAATGCCAAGCGATCGAACACGTAGTCGGCGTTTTAGAGGCAGCGCCAAGTGATTGAAGGTCGGCGTCGGCATTTTAGAAGTAATGTCGAGCAATCGAACACGTGGTCGGCGTTTTAGAGGCTGCGCCGAGTGATTGAAGGTCGACGTCGGCATTTTAGAAGTAATGCCGGGCGATTGAACTCGTGATCGGCGTTTTAGAGGCAGCGCCGAGTGATTGAAGGTCGGCGTCGGCATTTTAGAAGTAATGCCGAGCAATCGAACACGTGGTCGGCGTTTTAGAGGCTGTGCCGAGTGATTGAAGGTCGGCGTCGGCATTTTAGAAGTAATGCCGAGCAATCGAACACGTAGTCGGCGTTTTAGAGGCAGCGCCAAGTGATTGAAGGTCGGCGTCGGCATTTTAGAAGTAATGCCGAGCAATCGAACACGTGGTCGGCGCTTTAGAGGCAGCGCCGAGTGATAGCCAGCTTCTCAAGTTAATTTGAGGAAAACGGCCAAGTGATGAGGTGGCACATCGGCTTTCTTGGAAATATCTGTTAGGTATCCACGTGGCATGCTGTTATTTCGGAGATGACCGCTGGGTGATGACTGGGCACTTTTTGAAAAGGTATCTGGCTCAAGAATATCCCTTAAGAGTCGCGCTTTTAGCCGCCTTTGCTTTCCGTGCCCTAGTTCTTGCATTTCCGCATCTGAGTCTTCTCTGCCGCTCGCCTCCTGCTCTGTTTCGCCAGCGAGAAGCAAAAATGGCGCCCAAGAGGAAAACCGCGAACTCGTCTGCTGCAGTGATCCCCGCCATCGATCCCAACAGTCAGTTACCCTTCGCAGGTAACCATATGTCTGTGATTTCTGAAGTTGAGCTTCTCCGTCTTGTTTCCGTCGGGGTTCTCCCTCCACGGGAACTCTGTTCTTGGCGTTCTTGCCATGGGACTACTGTCCCAACCGAAGATACCCACGAATCAGTGGTCTATACTCCTTTCCTTCTTCGCGGCCTCGGCCTTCCCATATCTCCTTTTTTCCGCGGCATCCTTGATTTTTATCATATCAACCTGACTCACCTGAACCCTAACTCCATTCTCCAAATCTCTATTTTCGTTCACCTTTGCGAAGCTTATCTTGGCGTGCTGCCGCATTTTGGCTTATGGAAGTATCTGTATCACTGCCGTCCTGGGATGGCCGGGGGGCAACATCAATTAGTCGGAGGTGCCAGTTTAGAGATGCGCCGGGGGCGGAAGACCGAGTATCTCGAGATACCTCTCAAGGACAGCATTAAAGGTTGGCGTCTGGAGTGGTTTATAGTGGACAATTATGGAAACTCTCTTCCTCCTCGCTCAGGGAGACAGGCAGACGTTCGCATCCCGAGTTGGACTGAATCTCCCACGGACCAAGAAGTAGCCGAGGCGGGCGTGTTGCTTACTGAGGTTGGATTACTGAAAGAGAGAGGTCTGACTGCCGAAGCCGTGGTCACAGATTTTGTTTTCAAAAACATTCAGCCGCTGAAGGACAGGGCCTATCCGGCATATCTTTACCGAGGGCTGGCCGACCCAACTCGAGTTACTAATAGGAGGATTCCTTCTGTTGATTTGGTGAGCCGGCTCGAGATGATCCTCAGGGGTAAGGTTTCAAACGTTGGAGCTCCAGTGGCATACTCGGCTTGGAACCTGCCTTCTCCCAAAGATTTCACTTTTTTTGTGTCCAATCCGCCCGTGACAGATAGCAATTTGGGCCTTAGAGTTCGACCTTCTGCTGAAGATGTCCGTTCCTTAGTTGCTTCGCTCGGGGAGATACCTGATGATGAACGGCAGATTTATTTTGAAGTGCCCCTGAACCCTAGTGACGCAGACATAAACGACATGCTCGATCTGCTAGCTGAGGATTCATCTGATACTGTTCCTGATGGTACACTGGCAGTGGTGCCGCTTCCAGAGGTTGATGCGACCTTGGATGTCTCGAAACCCGCCAATACTCGCCCGAGGCGTCCTAGCCGAACCAGTCAGCCCGAGCCTTCTGCTGATGAGCAGAAAAGGAAAAGAAGACGCCTCCGGCGAGTGTCTAGCTTTGATGAGGATGCCAGCACCTTAGCTCCTACTGCTGAAGAAATGACTGCAACTGGTCTAGCTGACGTTGATCCCAATGGGTGTGCTCCGCCTGCTGCTGACCCCAATGAGGATGCTGTTTGCGCTACTGCTGTGGAAGATGAGGAGGAAGAGAATGAAACTCCATTAACTCGGAAGAACAGTCGGCAGCTCGTCGCTAGCGGTGGTAGTAGTGGGGTTCCTTCTCCTGCCTTGTCTGCTCTTATTGGTCTGCAAGAACTGTCCATGACCAATTTTGATCAAGCTCTAGAGGATATGGTCCCTGAAAACTTGCTGTTGGAACCTGCAGACATTGATGCAACAGAAATTTGCGCAGCCGTGCCAGATGCTGGGTTAAGGTCGTCCCGCGCCTCGTCGACCTTAGAGCACGATCTTGAGGGCCGGGATAATGACTTGGACCGTCCTGATCCTGTGGAAACAGCTGAAGGCCCGTCGACCTTAGAAGTGGTCACGGCAAAGAGCTTGGATCCTTTAAATAGTGCTGACATGTGCCCAGCCCCCGAGGGTGTCGCCGGGGAGGACTCAACTCAGGCGAGGAGTGTAGGCCACTACCCAGCCCCCGAGGGTGTTGCCGGGGGTGACCCGGCTCAAGTGGGCAGTGCCAACCTTGACCCAGCCCCCGAGGGTGTCCGAGCGGGGTCTCCCTCCTGCACTTCTATGGATGTTCATGTGGATTCACCTCCACATTCTGGCGGCATGATGGTGGCTCGGACTCCGGATCAGGGGGTCGCTTTGGAGGGCAGCATCCCCACTGATCTGGAGTTGAACTCTGCTGAATGTACTGAGCTTGTTCCTGCTGGTTTACTGCAAGCTGCTTCGGGTGGTGGTCTGGTACCTGATTATCAGCTGATTTCTCCTGACCTGGCGATCCCTTCGTTCTTTTCCAACCTCCAGGTGCTGTGTCGTGCTTTAATTTGATCTCTATGTTGCATGAATTGCTGTCATTATGCTCATCTGTCCTTCTCGTCAGGCTTTGGTGAATGGATTGACCAGTCAACTGAAGTCACAGGGTGCTTCTACCCCAGAAGTGGTGTCATCTCTCGAGCGTTGGAATCCAGCGTTGCTTCGTCGTCGCGTATCTGAGTTGGAGGCCACCAATGCTGGTCAGTGTCCTTTCTTCTTCTTTATTCTTGCCCGTAGGTTGTTTTACCTTCTGACCTCGTTTTGTTTGAATGCTTCTTGATAGGGATGACTCGGCAGATCATAGTTCTTGAAGAAAAACATTCTCAAGATCAAGCTGAAATGACTCGACGATGCGCTAACTTCGAGGAGAAGTATTCTCAAAGTCAGATCGAGTTGAGTCAGGTTTCTGCGGCTTTGGATGATGCTAACGCTCTGAGTTCTTCTCTTCATGTCCAGCTTAACTCTGAGAAGGTAGCTTACGAACCTGTGCTTCGCCTTATCACGCTCTTGGATTCTGAATGAGCTTGATTTTCGCTTGTAGGAAGAAAAACGTATCCTTGCTGCTTCTCGCGACAACTTGGACAGACTGTACCGGGATTCCAGTAACTCGCTGACCATCTTGGAGAGGAGCCACCGCTTTACGATGGAGGAGCTTGACAGTCAGCGCCGTCAACTGCAAGAATCTTCGGACGAAGTGGCCCGCCTTACACAGTTGCTATCAGCAAAGGATGCCACCATCAAGGAACTCCGAGCTTCCAAGAAGACCATTGCTCGGGAGTTAGAAGCTGCTCAGCAGGCTGTTAAAGTTGCTGAAGAAACTGCTGTCACTTTCAAAGCTCAGCGCGATAAGGCCCTCGACAAGGCCATTCGGGCGGGACGAATCTTGATGAGAAGACCTGGCGTGGTTGTCCCCGAGGATATAAGAGCCGATGTGGTTGCTGCCCCTGATTCCTCGAATCGCCCTTCTTCGTCAGTCGTTCCTGAGAGAGACATTGGAAAATAAAGAAACAGTTCGCGTGCTCTGAGCGCGCAGTTAGCATGAGCAAGTATTTATTTAGAGGACATCAGCTTATCATTCGAATGTTATGATTTCTTTCTTATTGTATCAGAATTTATTAGTTTGTAAATTTGTGGTATGCTACATGATAATTATGAAGTTTGTTTGTGGGATATGGAGATCATCCCTTGAACTGTATAAGCGTGAGTATGCTATACTGGTTCGAACCATCAATTACTTTTAGCCGGTAACTTCCGTTAGTAGGGCATAGTGGTCACCCCCGAGTTAAGTAAGCGTGAGCATGTTGCATCGCCTTAAGTCGTTGCCGACTTAAGCCGATTGCTCCGTTTGTAGGGCATAGTGGTCACCCCGAGTTAAGTAAGCGTGAGCATGTTGCACCGCCTTAAGTCGTTGCCGACTTAAGCCGATTGCTCCGTTTGTAGGGCATAGTGGTCACCCCGAGTTAAGTAAGCGTGAGCATGTTGCACCGCCTTAAGTCGTTGCCGACTTAAGCCGATTGCTCCGTTTGTAGGGCATAGTGGTCACCCCGAGTTAAGTAAGCGTGAGCATGTTGCACCGCCTTAAGTCGTTGCCGACTTAAGCCGATTGCTCCGTTTGTAGGGCATAGTGGTCACCCCGAGTTAAGTAAGCGTGAGCATGTTGCACCGCCTTAAGTCGTTGCCGACTTAAGCCGATTGCTCCGTTTGTAGGGCATAGTGGTCACCCCGAGTTAAGTAAGTGTGAGCATGTTGCACCGCCTTAAGTCGTTGCCGACTTAAGCCGATTGCTCCGTTTGTAAGGCATAGTGGTCACCCCGAGTTAAGTAAGAATGCAAGTCAATCATAAATGAATCAAGTATCTTTGAAATCTCTCTTTATTGACGACATATTTCCACTTTACAGAGTACATGGCCGCCCCGACTGTTTTGAAGTACAGCTAGGGGTAAAACTTTCTGAGGTGCTCTATGTTCCAAGAGTTCCCGACTTCTGTACCATCCGTCTGGGTGAGGCGATACGATCCGGGCCGAGTGACCTCTGCTACTATGAAGGGTCCTTCCCATAAGGGTGATAGCTTGTGTCGTCCCTCCCCCGTTAGAATTCGGCGGAGGACGAGGTCCCCTACTGAAAAGAACCTTTGCCGCACAGCCTTATCGTGATAGCGCCTTAGAGTCTGCTGGTATCGCGCTGATTGTATTACTGCATTCAGTCGTTCTTCCTCAAGTATATCAATATCCTCCAGCCTAGTGGCCTCAGCTTCCGCTATGCTTTCGAAAATCAATCTCGGCGCCCCAAACTTGAGATCAGCGGGTAGCACTGCTTCCGACCCATAGACCATGAAAAAAGGAGTGTTTCCATGTAGGGCTCGGCTAGGTTGAGTTCTCAAGCTCCAAACAACATAAGGCAATTCTCTTATCCATTTTCCTGCGAATTTTTCATTCTTATCAAAGACCCTTTTTCTGAGTGCCTCCAATATCATTCCGTTGGCTCGCTCAACCTGCCCGTTGGCTCTCGGATGGGCTACAGATGCATACTTGATCTGAATGCTTTTTTGCTCGCAGAAGTCAAAGAATTCTGAACTGGTAAAGTTGGATCCCAAGTCCGTGATGATACTGTTTGGTATCCCAAATCTGAATATTATGCTTTGTATGAATTCCACGGCTTTAGCAGAGGTTAAAGAGGCAATGGGCTGGAACTCTATCCATTTAGTGAACTTGTCAATTGCCACCAATACATGGGTGTATCCTCCTTGAGCTTTCTTGAAAGGTCCAATCATATCTAATCCCCAGCATGCAAAAGGCCAAGTTACTGGTATGGTTTGTAGCTGCTGTGCTGGTAGGTGCTGTTGTTTTGACAGGTACTGGCAAGCTTCGCATCTCTGAACTAGCTCGGCTGCATCATTCTTTGCTGTCGGCCAATAGAATCCTGACCTGAAAACCTTCCCGACTAATGTTCTGGATGCTGCATGTATTCCGCACTGCCCTGCATGGACTTCCTCCAGAAGTTGCTTCCCGGTGGACGGGAGAACGCACTTCATGAGGACGCCTGACGCGCCCCTCCGATATAATACCTCCCCAATGAGTGTGTAGTGAGCTGATTGTCTGGCAATGCGCTCTGCTGAGTTCTTGTCATCTGGCTCTTCTTCATTCTTTATATACTTAATAATTGGTTGCCTCCAGTCATCAGAGTCTGACTCGGGTTGGTCTATGATGTTGCACTCTTCTATTTGATCCATCGAGATGCTCGGCTGAAGGATTTCTTGCACGAAGACCCCGGGCGGGACTTGAGTTCGACCGGATCCGAGCTTGGACAGTATATCAGCCGCCGTGTTCCGATCTCTTTCTATATGATGATACTCCAGACCTTCGAATTTATCTTCTAGCTTTCGGACGGCGGCGCAGTATCTCCCCATTGAATCACTTGAACAATCCCATTCTTTGTTTATCTGACTGATGACTACCAGAGAATCCCCATATACCATCAGTCTCTTGACACCCAGCGATATGGCGATGTTTAATCCGTGTATCAAAGCTTCATACTCGGCTGCGTTGTTAGAGGCTGGAAATAGCAATTGGAGAGCGTACTTGAGGTGTTCGCCTCCAGGTGCAGTGAAGAGAATTCCTGCTCCTGCTCCCTGCAGCTTCAGCGAGCCATCAAAATACATTCGCCATACTTCTGTGGTTTCTGGATTATCTGGCACTTGCTGTTCTGTCCACTCTGATACGAAGTCGACCAGTGCTTGAGTTTTGATGGCAGTGCGAGGTCGGAACTCGATATCATGGGACCCCAACTCGCAAGCCCACTTGGCTATTCGGCCAATGGCCTCCTTGTTGTGAAGAATGTCCCCTATTGGAAAACCAGTAACTACTATGACTTTGTGGTCGTCAAAGTAGTGACGCAACTTGCGGGCAGTTAGAAGTACTGCATACAATAGCTTCTGAACTTGAGGATACTTTTTCTTCGATGGGCCTAGAACCTCACTGATGAAATAGACGGGGTGTTGAACCGGGTAGGCATGCCCTTCTTCCACTCGCTCGACTACCAACGCAGTGCTTACCACGTGAGTCGTGCAAGAGATATATAACAGCAGATCTTCAGCCGGCTGAGTCGGCATAGCTCGCCGGGGCGGGTTCAATACTGGCGGTGTTGTCAGGAATTTCTTCAGTGCGTCTAGAGCTTCTTGTGCCTCTGAAGTCCATTGAAACTTATCCACCTTCTTCAGTAGTTTATAAAATGGCAGACCTTTTTCTCCCAGTCTGGATATGAATCTGCTCAGGGCTGCCATACATCCAGTGAGTCGCTGAACCTTCTTCTGTGATCGAGGAGCTTCCATCTTCATGATAGCTTCAATCTTATCTGGATTAGCTTCAATTCCCCGGTGGCTGACAATAAATCCGAGTAACTTTCCTGCTGGTACCCCGAAGACGCATTTTTCAGGATTGAGCTTCCATCTATATCTTCTCAAGCTGTTGAAAACCAGCTGTAAGTCTTCGATGAAGTTTTCTGGATTCTCCGTTTTGATCACCACATCGTCCACGTAAGCTTCCACACGCTTGCCCCAGTGATCGGCTAAGCATGTTTGAATAGCTCTCTGATAAGTCGCTCCAGCGTTTTTGAGGCCAAACGGCATGGAGGTATAACAGAAAGCACCAAATGGGGTGATGAACGCCGTTTTTTCCTCGTCTTCTTTTGCCAAACTAATCTGATGATACCCGGAATAGCAATCTAAGAAAGACAGCATCGAACATCCAGCGGTGGAATCCACCACTTGATCTATCCTTGGGAGCCCGAAGGGATCCTTCGGACAGTGTTTGTTGAGATCAGTATAGTCGACGCACATGCGCCAATCCACTTTATTCTTTTTGAGTACAAGAACAGGGTTGGCTAACCACTCGGGGTGTAATACTTCTCTAATAAATCCGGCCGTGACCAAGCGAGCTAACTCGGCACGAATGGCCTCTCTCTTGTCGGGCGTGAAACGACGCAGCTTTTGTCGGATTGGCCTCGCCTGGGGATAGACCTTCAATTTGTGCTCGGCCAGTTCTCTTGGGACTCCCGGCATATCCGCGGGTTGCCACGCGAATACGTCTCGGTTATCTTGCAGGAACTGGACGAGCGCGCTTTCCTATTTGTCACTCAAACTGGAGCTGATGATGGCCGTCTTGCGCTCATCAGCGAAGCCCAAGTTGATTCGCTTGGTGTCTTCAGTCGGCCGCATAGAGGTCGCGGCCTGAGCTTCGTTTGCCGGTACAGCGAGGTCTTCATCAGGCTTAGAGTTCGCCGGTGTAGAAGGAATCGCTGATGGCTTGGTGGTGAGGGCTGCTTGGATGGCCACTCGGAAACATTCTGCGGCGCCTTGGAAGTCGGCGCGTACAGTTATGATTCCTTGTGGTCCTGGCATCTTCAGTATCATGTACGTGTAGTGTGGAATGGCCATGAACTTGGCCAGCCCTGGCCTTCCGATGATGGCGTTGTACCCGCAGTCGAAGTTTGCCACCTCGAACCTCAAGAACTCGGTTCTGTAATTATCCGGAGTTCCGAAGGTGACCGGCATGTAGATGTGGCCCAGCGGATACTCCCCTTCCGTCGGCACGATGCCGAAGAAAGGAGCGTCTGACTCGTGGAGCTCTTTGAGGTGAACTCCCAAGCCTTGAAGCGTACGGGGAAAGGTGACGTTGATGCTGCTCCCCCCGTCTACCAGTACCTTCTTCACCCGGCTCTCTCGGATCACCGGATCGACGAGGAGCAGGTATTTGCCTGGGTGGTTGAAGTTGAGCCATTGATCCTCCCGAGTGAACGTGATTGGGTGCTCCGACCACCGGTACGGGGCGGGAGGGCCGGTGGTCGCCACCAGTATCTGGCGGTCATTGAGCTTTTGTTGTCTCTTGTTCTCCTGCGACCCATGCCCGCCGAAGATGACGTTGACCTCCCTGTCAATGCGCGGGAAAGCTCCACCTCCCCCTTCCTCCGGCTGATGGGGTTGTCGTGGTTCATCTGGTCCTCCCCTCGGCGGAGGAGGTGGTAGAGGTTGGAAGGGTCGGCCATGCCCGACGGAGTGCTTGAAGTCCCGGCAGTTGCGGAGAGTGTGGCGCATATCCTTGTGGTACAGGCACTGGGCGTCGAGGATGTCGTCCAGCGTGCGTTCGCCTCCACGAGGTCCTCCTCGGGCGCGAGAGGCGGGCGGTCCGGCGGCGTGTACCTCTTCGCGAGGCCTCTTCTCCCAGCGCTTGTCGGGCGGCTGGTTCGCGTCGCGTCGTGGTGCCGCTGGTACGGGTTTTGCTCCTCCGATGAGGTCCTGGGCCCGCTCGTCAGCGGTGATGTAGAGGTCGGCTTCCCGGAACAGCTCCTCGGAGGTGGTTGGCGCCTTTTGCAGTATGGTTCGGACGAAGGCCGAGTCATTAGATCCTCTGTAGAAGTCCTCGATCATGGCCGCCTCCGTGACCTCGGGGATGCGGTTTCTCATGGTCTGGAACCTTTTAAGGTATGACCGGAGAGTCTCATCTCCCCGGCGCTTGATGGATTTGAGGTCCCATGGTTGCGCTGGCTTGTCGGAGAGAGACTGGAAGTTGGCGGTGAAACGTCGGCTGAAGTCTCCCCAGTCGTCGATGCAGTGTCGGGGTAGATGCCGTAGCCACTGCAGTGCGTCTTGCCCGAGGACGATGGGCAGATACGCAGTCATGACGTCCTCAGATGCCCCAGCAGCCCGAGCGGCGGTGGTGTAAACGGCTAACCAGCCCCCTGGGTCCTGCTTAGGTTCATATTTGTCGACATTGGATACCTTGAAGTTTGGAGGCCATTGGATGGCCCTAAGGCGCGGAGTAAGAGCAGATACTCCGCACGTGTCCTCCTGTCGTCGAGGATGTCGCTTGTCCCGGGGAGGGGAGTGGTGGTGGTGGTTCCTCGACCGTTCCCGGGTGGTTCCTCCAGTTGAAGCCGTTGCTGACTCAGTTCGGGTGGCCTGGCTTTGAGTCGGGAAGCCATGATCTCGGTCATACTCCTCCCGACGGCGAATTTCGTTCTCGTGCCGCCGTTCGCGCGAAGCATTGATAGAGCTTCGCGCGTCTCGGCGACTGTTGATGGCGTGTCGCAGATCGTTCGGCGGATGGGCGAGCGGTAGAAGATGGTTGGCTGCCTGAGTGAACAGGCGCCGGTATCCCTCGGCATCGGGGGTCCGAGGAAGTCCATCGGCTATTCGGGCCAGAACGCCTCCGACTTCGCTCGGCGTATTCATAGCTCGGGCGAAGTCGGGGTTCAGGTTGCGCCCGAAGAGCGGATTCTCGCGTCGTTGCCTTGCATCTTGCTCGGCTTGCTCCTGAGTCCGACGGCGATCTCGTCGTCGGGAGTTCCTTCGTTCTCTGAAGACGCGTTCTTCCGGAGTTTCTCCTATCTCTGAGACCTCGTCTCGCGAGACAGGCTGCTCCGGATCCCGTTCTCCAGCTGCGTGATGTCGTCGGATGTTCCTGCGTCGGTTCCTTCGTCGGCGGGACTCTCGCTGAGGCGGTTCTTCTCCGGGCGCAGTCGGTTCATCGTCGGAGACGGCGGGCGATTCTGCCCTACCAATCAAGAGGACGTCGGGGTAGAACGGCATTGCTGCCGCGGCGGATTTCTTTCCGTTCTCCTTTGAGGTTGGAGGAACGGGAAGAATGACTGGCCTCTCCCTGATCTCCTTCCTTCTCATGACCTGTGTCCATTCTTTCGTCGGGGAAGTAGACAGCGGAGTCTTCCGGGTCAGCGAGCTTCTAGCTCCAGCCTCCCCGGGGGCGATCTTGTTCCGAAGAGCCGGAGGTAGCGTTTTTCCAGCATTTTCGGAGTTCGTTGGAGAAGACTTCTGTTCCGGTAGATCCGCGAGGCGGTGTAGAATTCCCTCTTCGTCCGCCACGAATGAGATTGTTCCGAAGCAGAATGTGGATCCGGGACGCAAGGTAATCTTGCTGTGGAAGGTGACGGCCATTGAGCTAGCTTGGATCGTCGACACACCCCCTACCTGGCGCGCCAGCTGTCGGTGTTTTGGGTCCGACCGCACACCCGGGGTTGCCCCTCAAGATGCTTTTAGGAGTAGGACGGTGTCGACGACTGTAGCAAAATGGTTCGTGCCGATCGCACGAGGGACAATTGACAAGGTTTGCAGGTTCGGGCCGCTTAGAAGTGCGTAACACCCTACGTCCTGGTGAGTATATGAGCGTGGTTACAAGAGGATTCTCTGGATAGAGGGCGCAGAGAGTTTTTGTGGGTGGCTAAGTAGAGTCAGATCGATCGATCTGAAGGGGTGCCCCCTAGGCCTTATATATTCGACCGTGGGGCAGTACATATGATATGAAGGCAACGAGTAGCTAAAAGATAGTGAACCTCTTGGGTTTATCCCTACGTAACCTTCGCCGACTTATCCTCGCATGGCTCTGCTGCATGAGGGCTTCAGCGCGGGAAAGTCGGGTCTCTGTTGTAATCCATTCGTTCGACGTTGCGGGCCGCCCGTGTTTGCACTAATCAGTCCCACGTCTTCTTTATTGGTTGTCTTCCCCTAGGCCCACGAAAGAATGACCTTACGAATTATTGGGCCCTTGGGCTTTTCGTGAGGCCTTTTACTTCTTTAGTGGACCCAGGGGATATCTATCCCCCACAAACACCTACGGATTTTTGACCAAGAAATGGTCTCCACCAGAAATCCAAGAATGTGATCTATGGCAAGGAAACATATGTGGGGTGAGGTGTATGAGCCTCTAGTCGATGATCAATGGCCACACAACCCCCATTTTTGTCGAAAATAGCCATGAATGATCATTTTCAAAAATACCAAAGGCTAACACGTACGGATTTTTGACCAAGAAATGGTCTCCACCAGAAATCCAAGAATGTGATCTATGGCAAGGAAACATATGTGGGGTGAGGTGTACGAGCCTCTGGTCGATGATCAATGGCCACACAACCCCCATTTTGCCAAAAATAGCCATGAATGACCATTTTCAATAATACCGAAGGCTAACACGTACGAGTTTTTAACCAAGAAATGGTTTCCACCAGAAAACCAAGAATGTAATCTATGGCAAGGAAACATATGTGGGGTGAGGTTTATGAGCCTCTAGTCGATGATAAATGGCCACACAACCCCCATTTTTTATGAAAATAGCCATGAGCGACCTTGAAAATAGCCATGAGCGACCATTTTCAATAATACTAGAGGCTAACACCTACGGATTTTAGACCAAGAAATGGTCTCCACCAGAAATCCAAGAATGTGATCTATGGCAAGGAAACATATGTGGGGTGAGGTGTATGAGCGTCTGGTCGATGATCAATGGCCACACAACCCCCATTTTTGTCGAAAATAGCCATGAACGACCATTTTCAATAATACCGAAGGCTAACACCTACGGATTTTTGACCAAGAAATGGTCTCCACCAGAAATCCAAGAATGTGATCTATGGCAAGGAAACATATGTGGGGTGAGGTGTATGAGCCTCTGGTCGACGATCAATGGCCACACAACCCCCATTTTTTTATGAAAATAGCCATGAGCGACCTTGAAAATAGCCATGAGCGACCATTTTCAATAATACTAGAGGCTAACACCTACGGATTTTAGACCAAGAAATGGTCTCCACCAGAAATCCAAGAATGTGATCTATGGTAAGGAAACATATGTGGGGTGAGGTGTATGAGCGTCTGGTCGATGATCAATGGCCACACAACCCCAATTTTTGTCGAAAATAGCAATGAACGACCATTTTCAATAATACCGAAGGCTAACACCTACGGATTTTTGACCAAGAAATGGTCTCCACCAGAAATCCAAGAATGTGATCTATGGCAAGGAAACATATGTGGGGTGAGGTGTATGAGCCTCTGGTCGATGATCAATGGCCACACAACCCCCATTTTTGTCGAAAATAGCCATGAACGACCATTTTCAATAATATCGAAGGCTAACACCTACGGATTTTTGACCAAGAAATGGTCTCCACCAGAAATCCAAGAATGTGATCTACGACAAGGAAACATATGTGGGGTGAGGTGTATGAGCCTCTGGTCGACGATCAATGGCCACACAACCCCCATTTTGCCGAAAATAGCCATGAATGACCATTTTCAATAATATCGAAGGCTAACACCTACGGATTTTTGACCAAGAAATGGTCTCCACCAGAAATCCAAGAATGTGATCTACGACAAGGAAACATATGTGGGGTGAGGTGTATGAGCCTCTGGTCGACAATCAATGGCCACACAACCCCCATTTTGCCGAAAATAGCCATGAATGACCATTTTCAATAATACCGAAGGCTAACACGTACGAGTTTTTATACAAGAAATGGTTTCCACCAGAAATCCAAGAATGTAATCTATGGCAAGGAAACATATGTGGGGTGAGGTTTATGAGCCTCTAGTCGATGATAAATGGCCACACAACCCCCATTTTTTATGAAAATAGCCATGAGCGACCTTGAAAATAGCCATGAGCGACCATTTTCAATAATACTAGAGGCTAACACCTACGGATTTTAGACCAAGAAATGGTCACCACCAGAAATCCAAGAATATGATCTATGGCAAGGAAACATATGTGGGGTGAGGTGTATGAGCGTCTGGTCGATGATCAATGGCCACACAACCCCCATTTTTGTCGAAAATAGCCATGAACGACCATTTTCAATAATACCGAAGGCTAACACCTACGGATTTTTGACCAAGAAATGGTCTCCACCAGAAATCCAAGAATGTGATCTATGGCAAGGAAACATATGTGGGGTGAGGTGTATGAGCCTCTGGTCGATGATAAATGGCCACACAACCTCCATTTTTGTCGAAAATAGCCATGAACGACCATTTTCAATAATATCGAAGGCTAACACCTACGAATTTTTGACCAAGAAATGGTCTCCACCAGAAATCCAAGAATGTGATCTACGACAAGGAAACATATGTGGGGTGAGGTGTATGAGCCTCTGGTCGACGATCAATGGCCACACAACCCCCATTTTGCCGAAAATAGCCATGAATGACCATTTTCAATAATATCGAAGGCTAACCCTACGGATTTTTGACCAAGAAATGGTTTCCACCAGAAATCCAAGAATGTGATCTACGACAAGGAAACATATGTGGGGTGAGGTGTATGAGCCTCTGGTCGACGATCAATGGCCACACAACCCCCATTTTTGCCGAAAATAGCCATGAATGACCATTTTCAATAATACCGAAGGCTAACACGTACGAGTTTTTAACCAAGAAATGGTTTCCACTAGAAATCCAAGAATGTAATCTATGGCAATGAAACATATGTGGGGTGAGGTTTATGAGCCTCTAGTCGATGATAAATGGCCACACAACCCCCATTTTTTATGAAAATAGCCATGAGCGACCTTGAAAATAGCCATGAGCGACCATTTTCAATAATACTAGAGGCTAACACCTACGGATTTTAGACCAAGAAATGGTCTCCACCAGAAATCCAAGAATGTGATCTATGGCAAGGAAACATATGTGGGGTGAGGTGTATGAGCGTCTGGTCGATGATCAATGGCCACACAACCCCCATTTTTGTCGAAAATAGCCATGAACGACCATTTTCAATAATACCGAAGGCTAACACCTACGGATTTTTGACCAAGAAATGGTCTCCACCAGAAATCCAAGAATGTGATCTATGGCAAGGAAACATATGTGGGGTGAGGTGTATGAGCCTCTAGTCGATGATGAATGGCCACACAACCCCCATTTTTGTCGAAAATAGCCATGAATGACCATTTTCAAAAATATTAAAGGCTAACACGTACGGATTTTTGACCAAGAAATGGTCTCCACCAGAAATCCAAGAATGTGATCTATGGCAAGGAAACATATGTGGGGTGAGGTGTACGAGCCTCTGGTCGATGATCAATGGCCACACAACCCCCATTTTGCCGAAAATAGCCATGAATGACCATTTTCAATAATACCGAAGGCTAACACGTACGAGTTTTTAACCAAGAAATGGTCTCCACTAGAAATCCAAGAATGTGATCTATGGCAAGGAAACATATGTGGGGTGAGGTTTATGAGCCTCTGGTCGATGATGAATGGCCACACAACCCCCATTTTTGTCGAAAATAGCCATGAACGACCATTTTCAATAATACCAAAGGCTAACACCTACGGATTTTTGACCAAGAAATGGTCTCCACCAGAAATCCAAGAATGTGATCTATGGCAAGGAAACATATGTGGGGTGAGGTGTATGAGCCTCTGGTCGATGATCAATGGCCACACAACCCCCATTTTTGTCGAAAATAGCCATGAACGACCATTTTCAATAATATCGAAGGCTAACACCTACGGATTTTTGACCAAGAAATGGTCTCCACCAGAAATCCAAGAATGTGATCTATGGCAAGGAAACATATGTGGGGTGAGGTGTATGAGCCTCTGGTCGACGATCAATGGCAACACAACCCTAATTTTTGTCGAAAATAGCCACGAACGACCATTTTCAATAATACCGAAGGCTAACACGTACGAGTTTTTAACCAAGAAATGGTTTCCACCAGAAATCCAAGAATGTAATCTATGGCAAGGAAACATATGTGGGGTGAGGTGTATGAGCCTCTGGTCGACGATCAATGGCCACACAACCCTAATTTTTGTCAAAAATAGCCATGAACGACCATTTTCAATGACACTGAAGGCTAACACCTACGGATTTTTGACCAAGAAATGGTCTCCACCATAAATCCAAGAATGTAATCTATGGCAAGGAAACATATGTGGGGTGAGGTTTATGAGCCTCCGGTCGAAGATCAATGGCCACACAACCCCCATTTTTGTCGAAAATAGCCATGAATGACCATTTTCAAAAATACCAAAGGCTAACACCTACGGATTTTTGCCCAAGAAATGGTCTCCACCAGAAATCCAAGAATGTGATCTATGGCAAGGAAACATATGTGGGGTGAGGTGTATGAGCCTCTGGTCGACGATCAATGGCCACACAACCCTAATTTTTGTCGAAAATAGCCATGAACGACCATTTTCAATGACACTGAAGGCTAACACCTACGGATTTTTGACCAAGAAATGGTCTCCACCATAAATCCAAGAATGTGATCTATGGCAAGGAAACATATGTGTAGTGAGGTGTATGAGCCTCTGGTCGAAGATCAATGGCCACACAACCCCCATTTTTGTCGAAAATAGCCATGAATGACCATTTACAATAATACCGAAGGCTAACACCTACGGATTTTTGACCAAGAAATGGTATCAACCAGAAATCCAAGAATGTGATCTATGGCAAGGAAACATATGTGGGGTGAGGTGTACGAGCCTCTGGTCGATCATCAATGGCCACACAACCCCCATTTTTGTCGAAAATAGCCATGAACGACCATTTTCAATGACACTGAAGGCTAACACCTACGGATTTTTGACCAAGAAATGGTCTCCACCAGAAATCCAAGAATGTGATCTATGGCAAGGAAACATATGTGGGGTGAGGTGTACGAGCCTCTGGTCGATGATCAATGGCCACACAACCCCCATTTTGCCGAAAATAGCCATGAACGACCATTTTCAATAATACCGAAGGCTAACACGTACGAGTATTTAACCAAGAAATGGTCTCCACCAGAAATCCAAGAATGTGATCTATGGCAAGGAAACATATGTGGGGTGAGGTTTATGAGCCTCTAGTCGATGATAAATGGCCACACAACCCCCATTTTTTTATGAAAATAGCCATGAGCGACCTTGAAAATAGCCATGAGCGACCATTTTCAATAATACTAGAGGCTAACACCTACGGATTTTAGGCCAAGAAATGGTCTCCACCAGAAATCCAAGAATGTGATCTACGACAAGGAAACATATGTGGGGTGAGGTGTATGAGCCTCTGGTCGACGATCAATGGCCACACAACCCCCATTTTGCCGAAAATAGCCATGAACGACCATTTTCAATAATACCGAAGGCTAACACGTACGAGTTTTTGACCAAGAAATGGTCTCCACCAAAAATCCAAGAATGTGATCTATGGCAAGGAAACATATGTGGGGTGAGATTTATGAGCCTCTAGTCGATGATAAATGGCCACACAACCCCCATTTTGCCGAAAATAGCCATGAATGACCATTTTCAATAATACCGAAGGCTAACACCTACGGATTTTTGACCAAGAAATGGTCTCCACCAGAAATCCAAGAATGTGATCTATGGCAAGGAAACATATGTGGGGTGAGGTGTATGAGCCTCTGGTCGACGATCAATGGCCACACAACCCTATTTTTTGTCGAAAATAGCCATGAACGACCATTTTCAATGACACTGAAGGCTAACACCTACGAATTTTTGACCAAGAAATGGTCTCCACCATAAATCCAAGAATGTGATCTATGGCAAGGAAACATATGTGGGGTGAGGTGTATGAGCGTCTGGTCGATGATCAATGGCCACACAACCCCCATTTTTGTCGAAAATAGCCATGAACGACCATTTTCAATAATATCGAAGGCTAACACCTACGGATTTTTGACCAAGAAATGGTCTCCACCAGAAATCCAAGAATGTGATCTACGACAAGGAAACATATGTGGGGTGAGGTGTATGAGCCTCTGGTCGACGATCAATGGCCACACAACCCCCATTTTTGTCGAAAATAGCCATGAATGACCATTTTCAAAAATACCAAAGGCTAACACGTACGGATTTTTGACCAAGAAATGGTCTCCACCAGAAATCCAAGAATGTGATCTATGGCAAGGAAACATA
Organism: Zea mays; assembly: GCF_902167145.1. NCBI lineage: Eukaryota > Viridiplantae > Streptophyta > Magnoliopsida > Poales > Poaceae > Zea > Zea mays. The sequence goes on along the minus strand of NW_023367039.1, from coordinate 13,485 downwards.
TGTGGGGTGAGGTGTATGAGCCTCTGGTCGATGATCAATGGCCACACAACCCCCATTTTTGTCGAAAATAGCCATGAATGACCATTTACAATAATACCGAAGGCTAACACCTACGGATTTTTGACCAAGAAATGGTCTCCACCAGAAATCCAAGAATGTGATCTATGGCAAGGAAACATATGTGGGGTGAGGTGTATGAGCCTCTGGTCGATGATCAATGGCCACACAACCCCCATTTTTGTCGAAAATAGCCATGAACGACCATTTTCAATAATACCGAAGGCTAACACGTACGAGTTTTTGACCAAGAAATGGTCTCCACCAAAAATCCAAGAATGTGATCTATGGCAAGGAAACATATGTGTAGTGAGGTGTACGAGCCTCTGGTCGATGATCAATGGCCACACAACCCCCATTTTTGTCGAAAATAGCCATGAATGACCATTTTCAATAATACCGAAGGCTAACACCTACGGATTTTTGACCAAGAAATGGTCTCCACCAGAAATCCAAGAATGTGATCTATGGCAAGGAAACATATGTGGGGTGAGGTGTACGAGCCTCTGGTCGATGATCAATGGCCACAGAACCCCCATTTTGCCGAAAATAGCCATGAACGACCATTTTCAATAATACCGAAGGCTAACACCTACGAGTTTTTGACCAAGAAATGGTCTCCACCAAAAATCCAAGAATGTGATCTATGGCAAGGAAACATATGTGTAGTGAGGTGTACGAGCCTTTGGTTGATGATCAATGGCCACACAACCCCCATTTTTGTCGAAAATAGCCATGAATGACCATTTTCAATAATACCGAAGGCTAACACCTACGGATTTTTGACCAAGAAATGGTCTCCACCAGAAATCCAAGAATGTGATCTATGGCAAGGAAACATATGTGGGGTGAGGTGTACGAGCCTCTGGTCGATGATCAATGGCCACACAACCCCCATTTTGCCGAAAATAGCCATGAACGACCATTTTCAATAATACCGAAGGCTAACACGTACGAGTTTTTAACCAAGAAATGGTCTCCACCAGAAATCCAAGAATGTGATCTATGGCAAGGAAACATATGTGGGGTGAGGTTTATGAGCCTCTAGTCGATGATAAATGGCCACACAACCCCCATTTTTTATGAAAATAGCCATGAGCGACCTTGAAAATAGCCATGAGCGACCATTTTCAATAATACAAGAGGCTAACACCTACGGATTTTAGACCAAGAAATGGTCTCCACCAGAAATCCAAGAATGTGATCTATGGCAAGGAAACATATGTGGGGTGAGGTGTATGAGCGTCTGGTCGATGATCAATAGCCACACAACCCCCATTTTTGTCGAAAATAGCCATGAACGACCATTTTCAATAATACCGAAGGCTAACACCTACGGATTTTTGACCAAGAAATGGTCTCCACCAGAAATCCAAGAATGTGATCTATGGCAAGGAAACATATGTGGGGTGAGGTGTATGAGCCTCTGGTCGACGATCAATGGCCACACAACCCTAATTTTTGTCGAAAATAGCCATGAACGACCATTTTCAATGACACTGAAGGCTAACACCTACGGATTTTTGACCAAGAAATGGTCTCCACCAGAAATCCAAGAATGTGATCTACGGCAAGGAAACATATGTGGGGTGAGGTGTATGAGCCTCTGGTCGACGATCAATGGCCACACAACCCCCATTTTGCCGAAAATAGCCATGAATGACCATTTTCAATAATATCGAAGGCTAACACCTACGGATTTTTGACCAAGAAATGGTCTCCACCAGAAATCCAAGAATGTGATCTACGACAAGGAAACATATGTGGGGTGAGGTGTATGAGCCTCTGGTCGACGATCAATGGCCACACAACCCCCATTTTGCCGAAAATAGCCATGAATGACCATTTTCAATAATACCGAAGGGTAACACGTACGAGTTTTTAACCAAGAAATGGTTTCCACCAGAAATCCAAGAATGTAATCTATGGCAAGGAAACATATGTGGGGTGAGGTTTATGAGCCTCTAGTCGATGATTAATGGCCACACAACCCCCATTTTTTTATGAAAATAGCCATGAGCGACCTTGAAAATAGCCATGAGCGACCATTTTCAATAATACTAGAGGCTAACACCTACGGATTTTAGACCAAGAAATGGTCTCCACCAGAAATCCAAGAATGTGATCTATGGCAAGGAAACATATGTGGGGTGAGGTGTACGAGCGTCTGGTCGATGATCAATGGCCACACAACCCCCATTTTTGTCGAAAATAGCCATGAACGACCATTTTCAATAATACCGAAGGCTAACACGTACGAGGTTTTAACCAAGAAATGGTTTCCACCAGAAATCCAAGAATGTAATCTATGGCAAGGAAACATATGTGGGGTGAGGTGTATGAGCCTCTGGTCGATGATCAATGGCCACACAACCCCCATTTTTGTCGAAAATAGCCATGAGCGACCATTTTCAATAATGCCGAAGGCTAACACCTACGGATTTTAGGCCAAGAAATGGTCTCCACCAGAAATCCAAGAATGTGATCTATGGCAAGGAAACATATGTGGGGTGAGGTGTATGAGCCTCTGGTCGATGATCAATGGCCACACAACCCCCATTTTTGTCGAAAATAGCCATGAACGACCATTTTCAATAATACCGAAGGCTAACACGTACGAGTTTTTGACCAAGAAATGGTCTCCACCAAAAATCCAAGAATGTGATCTATGGCAAGGAAACATATGTGGGGTGAGATTTATGAGCCTCTAGTCGATGATAAATGGCCACACAACCCCCATTTTTTTATGAAAATAGCCATGAGCGACCATTTTCAATAATACTAGAGGCTAAGACCTACTGATTTTTGACCAAGAAATGGTCTCCACCAGAAATCCAAGAATGTGATCTATGGCAAGGAAAGATATGTGGGGTGAGGTGTATGAGCCTCTGATCGATGATCAATGGCCACACAACCCCCATTTTGCCGAAAATAGCCATGAATGACCATTTTCAATAATACCGAAGGCTAACACGTACGAGTTTTTAACCAAGAAATGGTTTCCACCAGAAATCCAAGAATGTGATCTATGGCAAGGAAACATATGTGGGGTGAGGTGTACGAGCCTCTGGTCGATGATCAATGGCCACACAACCCCCATTTTTTATGAAAATAGCCATGAGCGACCATTTTCAATAATACTAGAGGCTAAGACCTACGGATTTTAGACCAAGAAATGGTCTCCACCAGAAATCCAAGAATGTGATCTATGGCAAGGAAACATATGTGGGGTGAGGTGTATGAGCGTCTGGTCGATGATCAATGGCCACACAACCCCCATTTTTGTCGAAAATAGCCATGAACGACCATTTTCAATAATACCGAAGGCTAACACGTACGAGGTTTTAACCAAGAAATGGTTTCCACCAGAAATCCAAGAATGTAATCTATGGCAAGGAAACATATGTGGGGTGAGGTGTATGAGCCTCTGGTCGATGATCAATGGCCACACAACCCCCATTTTTGTCGAAAATAGCCATGAGCGACCATTTTCAATAATACCGAAGGCTAACACCTACGGATTTTAGGCCAAGAAATGGTCTCCACCAGAAATCCAAGAATGTGATCTATGGCAAGGAAACATATGTGGGGTGAGGTGTATGAGCCTCTGGTCGATGATCAATGGCCACACAACCTCCATTTTTGTCGAAAATAGCCATGAACGACCATTTTCAATAATACCGAAGGCTAACACGTACGAGTTTTTGACCAAGAAATGGTCTCCACCAAAAATCCAAGAATGTGATCTATGGCAAGGAAACATATGTGGGGTGAGATTTATGAGCCTCTAGTCGATGATAAATGGCCACACAACCCCCATTTTTTTATGAAAATAGCCATGAGCGACCATTTTCAATAATACTAGAGGCTAAGACCTACTGATTTTTGACCAAGAAATGGTCTCCACCAGAAATCCAAGAATGTGATCTATGGCAAGGAAACATATGTGGGGTGAGGTGTATGAGCCTCTGATCGATGATCAATGGCCACACAACCCCCATTTTGCCGAAAATAGCCATGAATGACCATTTTCAATAATACCGAAGGCTAACACGTACGAGTTTTTAACCAAGAAATGGTTTCCACCAGAAATCCAAGAATGTGATCTATGGCAAGGAAACATATGTGGGGTGAGGTGTACGAGCCTCTGGTCGATGATCAATGGCCACACAACCCCCATTTTTTATGAAAATAGCCATGAGCGACCATTTTCAATAATACTAGAGGCTAAGACCTACGGATTTTAGACCAAGAAATGGTCTCCACCAGAAATCCAAGAATGTGATCTATGGCAAGGAAACATATGTGGGGTGAGGTGTATGAGCGTCTGGTCGATGATCAATGGTGTGGCCATTGATCATCGACCAGAGGCTCATACACCTCACCCCACATATGTTTCCTTGCCATAGATCACATTCTTGGATTTCTGGTGGAGACCATTTCTTGGTCAAAAATCCGTAAGTGTTAGCCTTCGGTATTATTGTAAATGGTCATTCATGGCTATTTTCGACAAAAATGGGGGTTGTGTGGCCATTGATCATCGACCAGATGCTCATACACCTCACCCCACATATGTTTACTTGCCATAGATCACATTCTTGGATTTCTGGTGGAGACCATTTCTTGGTTAAAAACTCGTACGTGTTAGCCTTTGGTATTATTGAAAATGGTCGTTCATGGCTATTTTCGGCAAAATGGTGGTTGTGTGGCCATTGATCATCGACTAGAGGCTCGTACACCTCACCCCACATATGTTTCCTTGCCATAGATCACATTCTTGGATTTCTGGTGGAGACCATTTCTTGGTTAAAAACTCGTACGTGTTAGCCTTCGGTATTATTGAAAATGGTCGTTCATGGCTATTTTCGGCAAAATGGGGGTTGTGTGGCCATTCATCATCGACCAGAGGCTCAGAAACCTCACCCCACATATGTTTCCTTGCCATAGATTACATTCTTGGATTTCTGGTGGAAACCATTTCTTGGTTAAAAACTCGTACGTGTTAGCCTTCGGTATTATTGAAAATGGTCATTCATGGCTATTTTCGGCAAAATGGGGGTTGTGTGGCCATTGATCATCGACCAGAGGCTTGTACACCTCACCCCACATATGTTTCCTTGCCATAGATCACATTCTTGGATTTCTGGTGGAGACCATTTCTTGGTCAAAAATCCGTACGTGTTAGCCTTTGGTATTTTTGAAAATGGTCATTCATGGCTATTTTCGACAAAAATGGGGGTTGTGTGGCCATTGATCATCGACTAGAGTCTCATACACCTCACCCCACATATGTTTCCTTGCCATAGATCACATTCTTAGATTTCTGGTGGAGACCATTTCTTGGTCAAAAATCCGTAGGTGTTAGCCTTCGTTATTATTGAAAATGGTCATTCATGGCTATTTTCGACAAAAATGGGGGTTGTGTGGCCATTGATCATCGACCAGATGCTCATACACCTCACCCCACATATGTTTCCTTGCCATAGATCACATTCTTGGATTTCTGGTGGAGACCATTTCTTGGTCTAAAATCCGTAGGTGTTAGCCTCTAGTATTATTGAAAATGGTCGCTCATGGCTATTCTCAAGGTCGCTCATGGCTATTTTCATAAAAAATGGGGGTTGTGTGGCCATTTATCATCGACTAGAGGCTCATAAACCTCACCCCACATATGTTTCCTTGCCATAGATTACATTCTTGGATTTCTGGTGGAGACCATTTCTTGGTTAAAAACTCGTACGTGTTAGCCTTCGGTATTATTGAAAATGGTCATTCATCGCTATTTTCGGCAAAATGGGGGTTGTGTGGCCATTGATCGTCGACCAGAGGCTCATACACCTCACCCCACATATGTTTCCTTGCCATAGATCACATTCTTGGATTTCTGGTGGAGACCATTTCTTGGTCAAAAATCTGTAGGCGTTAGCCTTCGGTATTATTGTAAATGGTCATTCATGACTATTTTCGACAAAAATGGGGGTTGTGTGGCCATTGATCATCGACCAGAGGCTCATACACCTCACTACACATATGTTTCCTTGCCATAGATCACATTCTTGGATTTATGGTGGAGACCATTTCTTGGTCAAAAATCCGTAGGTGTTAGCCTTCAGTGTCATTGAAAATGGTCGTTCATGGCTATTTTCGACAAAAAATAGGGTTGTGTGGCCATTGATCGTCGACCAGAGGCTCATACACCTCACCCCACATATGTTTCCTTGCCATAGATCAAATTCTTGGATTTCTGGTGGAGACCATTTCTTGGTCAAAAATCCGTAGGTGTTAGCCTTCGGTATTATTGAAAATGGTCGTTCATGGCTATTTTCGACAAAAATGGGGGTTGTGTGGCCATTGATCATCGACCAGACGCTCATACACCTCACCCCACATATGTTTCCTTGCCATAGATCACATTCTTGGATTTCTAGTGGAGACCATTTCTTGGTTAAAAACTCGTACGTGTTAGCCTTCGGTATTATTGAAAATGGTCATTCATGGCTATTTTCGGCAAAATGGGGGTTGTGTGGCCATTGATCATCGACCAGAGGCTCATACACCTCACCCCACATATGTTTCCTTGCCATAGATCACATTCTTGGATTTCTGGTGGAGACCATTTCTTGGTTAAAAATCCGTACGTGTTAGCCTTTGGTATTTTTGAAAATGGTCATTCATGGCTATTTTCGACAAAAATGGGGGTTGTGTGGCCATTGATCATCGACTAGAGGCTCATACACCTCACCCCACATATGTTTCCTTGCCATAGATCACATTCTTGGATTTCTGGTGGAGACCATTTCTTGGTAAAAAATTCGTAGGTGTTAGCCTTCGGTATTATTGAAAATGGTCGTTCATGGCTATTTTCGACAAAAATGGGGGTTGTGTGGCCATTGATCATCGACCAGACGCTCATACACCTCACCCCACATATGTTTCCTTGCCATAGATCACATTCTTGGATTTCTGGTGGAGACCATTTCTTGGTCTAAAATCCGTAGGTGTTAGCCTCTAGTATTATTGAAAATGGTCGCTCATGGCTATTTTCAAGGTCGCTCATGGCTATTTTCATAAAAAATGGGGGTTGTGTGGCCATTTATCATCGATTAGAGGCTCATAAACCTCACCCCACATATGTTTCATTGCCATAGATTACATTCTTGGATTTCTAGTGGAAACCATTTCTTGGTTAAAAACTCGTACGTGTTAGCCTTCGGTATTATTGAAAATGGTCATTCATGGCTATTTTCGGCAAAATGGGGGTTGTGTGGCCATTGATCGTCGACCAGAGGCTCATACACCTCACCCCACATATGTTTCCTTGTCATAGATCACATTCTTGGATTTCTGGTGGAGACCATTTCTTGGTCAAAAATCCGTAGGTGTTAGCCTTCGATATTATTGAAAATGGTCATTCATGGCTATTTTCGGCAAAATGGGGGTTGTGTGGCCATTGATCGTCGACCAGAGGCTCATACACCTCACCCCACATATGTTTCCTTGTCGTAGATCACATTCTTGGATTTCTGGTGGAGACCATTTCTTGGTCAAAAATCCGTAGGTGTTAGCCTTCGATATTATTGAAAATGGTCGTTCATGGCTATTTTCGACAAAAATGGAGGTTGTGTAGCCATTGATCATCGACCAGAGGCTCATACACCTCACCCCACATATGTTTCCTTGCCATAGATCACATTCTTGGATTTCTGGTGGAGACCATTTCTTGGTCAAAAATCCGTAGGTGTTAGCCTTCGGTATTATTGAAAATGGTCGTTCATGGCTATTTTCGACAAAAATGGGGGTTGTGTGGCCATTGATCATCGACCAGACGCTCATACACCTCACCCCACATATGTTTCCTTGCCATAGATCACATTCTTGGATTTCTGGTGGAGACCATTTCTTGGTCTAAAATCCGTAGGTGTTAGCCTCTAGTATTATTGAAAATGGTCGCTCATGGCTATTTTCAAGGTCGCTCATGGCTATTTTCATAAAAAATGGGGGTTGTGTGGCCATTTATCATCGACTAGGGGCTCATAAACCTCACCCCACATATGTTTCCTTGCCATAGATTACATTCTTGGATTTCTGGTGGAAACCATTTCTTGGTTAAAAACTCGTACGTGTTAGCCTTCGGTATTATTGAAAATGGTCATTCATGGCTATTTTCGGCAAAATGGGGGTTGTGTGGCCATTGATCGTCGACCAGAGGCTCATACACCTCACCCCACATATGTTTCCTTGTCGTAGATCACATTCTTGGATTTCTGGTGGAGACCATTTCTTGGTCAAAAATCCGTAGGTGTTAGCCTTCGATATTATTGAAAATGGTCATTCATGGCTATTTTCGGCAAAATGGGGGTTGTGTGGCCATTGATCGTCGACCAGAGGCTCATACACCTCACCCCACATATGTTTCCTTGTCGTAGATCACATTCTTGGATTTCTGGTGGAGACCATTTCTTGGTCAAAAATCCATAGGTGTTAGCCTTCGATATTATTGAAAATGGTCGTTCATGGCTATTTTCGACAAAAATGGGGGTTGTGTGGCCATTGATCATCGACCAGAGGCTCATACACCTCACCCCACATATGTTTCCTTGCCATAGATCACATTCTTGGATTTCTGGTGGAGACCATTTCTTGGTCAAAAATCCGTAGGTGTTAGCCTTCGATATTATTGAAAATGGTCGTTCATGGCTATTTTCGACAAAAATGGGGGTTGTGTGGCCATTGATCATCGACCAGACGCTCATACACCTCACCCCACATATGTTTCCTTGCCATAGATCACATTCTTGGATTTCTGGTGGAGACCATTTCTTGGTCTAAAATCCGTAGGTGTTAGCCTCTAGTATTATTGAAAATGGTCGCTCATGGCTATTTTCAAGGTCGCTCATGGCTATTTTCATAAAAAATGGGGGTTGTGTGGCCATTTATCATCGACTAGGGGCTCATAAACCTCACCCCACATATGTTTCCTTGCCATAGATTACATTCTTGGATTTCTGGTGGAAACCATTTCTTGGTTAAAAACTCGTACGTGTTAGCCTTCGGTATTATTGAAAATGGTCATTCATGGCTATTTTCGGCAAAATGGGGGTTGTGTGGCCATTGATCGTCGACCAGAGGCTCATACACCTCACCCCACATATGTTTCCTTGTCGTAGATCACATTCTTGGATTTCTGGTGGAGACCATTTCTTGGTCAAAAATCCGTAGGTGTTAGCCTTCGATATTATTGAAAATGGTCATTCATGGCTATTTTCGGCAAAATGGGGGTTGTGTGGCCATTGATCGTCGACCAGAGGCTCATACACCTCACCCCACATATGTTTCCTTGTCGTAGATCACATTCTTGGATTTCTGGTGGAGACCATTTCTTGGTCAAAAATCCGTAGGTGTTAGCCTTCGATATTATTGAAAATGGTCGTTCATGGCTATTTTCGACAAAAATGGGGGTTGTGTGGCCATTGATCATCGACCAGAGGCTCATACACCTCACCCCACATATGTTTCCTTGCCATAGATCACATTCTTGGATTTCTGGTGGAGACCATTTCTTGGTCAAAAATCCGTAGGTGTTAGCCTTCGGTATTATTGAAAATGGTCGTTCATGGCTATTTTCGACAAAAATGGGGGTTGTGTGGCCATTGATCATCGACCAGACGCTCATACACCTCACCCCACATATGTTTCCTTGCCATAGATCACATTCTTGGATTTCTGGTGGAGACCATTTCTTGGTCTAAAATCCGTAGGTGTTAGCCTCTAGTATTATTGAAAATGGTTGCTCATGGCTATTTTCAAGGTCGCTCATGGCTATTTTCATAAAAAATGGGGGTTGTGTGGCCATTGATCGTCGACCAGAGGCTCATACACCTCACCCCACATATGTTTCCTTGCCATAGATCACATTCTTGGATTTCTGGTGGAGACCATTTCTTGGTCAAAAATCCGTAGGTGTTAGCCTTCGGTATTATTGAAAATGGTCGTTCATGGCTATTTTCGACAAAAATGGGGGTTGTGTGGCCATTGATCATCGACCAGACGCTCATACACCTCACCCCACATATGTTTCCTTGCCATAGATCACATTCTTGGATTTCTGGTGGAGACCATTTCTTGGTCTAAAATCCGTAGGTGTTAGCCTCTAGTATTATTGAAAATGGTCGCTCATGGCTATTTTCAAGGTCGCTCATGGCTATTTTCATAAAAAATGGGGGTTGTGTGGCCATTTATCATCGACTAGAGGCTCATAAACCTCACCCCACATATGTTTCCTTGCCATAGATTACATTCTTGGATTTCTGGTGGAAACCATTTCTCAGTTAAAAACTCGTACGTGTTAGCCTTCGGTATTATTGAAAATGGTCATTCATGGCTATTTTTGGCAAAATGGGGGTTGTGTGGCCATTGATCATCGACCAGAGGCTCGTACACCTCACCCCACATATGTTTCCTTGCCATAGATCACATTATTGGATTTCTGGTGGAGACCATTTCTTGGTCAAAAATCCGTACGTGTTAGCCTTTGGTATTTTTGAAAATGATCATTCATGGCTATTTTCGACAAAAATGGGGGTTGTGTGGCCATTGATCATCGACTAGAGGCTCATACACCTCACCCCACATATGTTTCCTTGCCATAGATCACATTCTTGGATTTCTGGTGGAGACCATTTCTTGGTCAAAAATCCGTAGGTGTTAGCCTTCAGTATTATTGAAAATGGTCATTCATGGCTATTTTCGACAAAAATGGGGGTTGTGTGGCCATTGATCATCGACCAGACGCTCATACACCTCACCCCACATATGTTTCCTTGCCATAGATCACATTCTTGGATTTCTGGTGGAGACCATTTCTTGGTCTAAAATCCGTAGGTGTTAGCCTCTAGTATTATTGAAAATGGTCGCTCATGGCTATTTTCATGGTCGCTCATGGCTATTTTCATAAAAAATGGAGCTTGTGTGGCCATTTATCATCGACTAGAGGCTCATAAACCACACCCCACATATGTTTCCTTGCCATAGATTACATTCTTGGATTTCTGGTGGAGACCATTTCTTGGTTAAAAACTCGTACGTGTTAGCCTTCGGTATTATTGAAAATGGTCATTCATGGATATTTTCGGCAAAATGGGGGTTGTGTGGCCATTGATCGTCGACCAGAGGCTCATACACCTCACCCCACATATGTTTCCTTGCCATAGATCATATTCTTGGATTTCTGGTGGAGACCATTTCTTGGTCAAAAATCCGTAGGTGTTAGCCTTCGGTATTATTGTAAATGGTCATTCATGGCTATTTTCGACAAAAATGGGGGTTGTGTGGCCATTGATCATCGACCAGAGGCTCATACACCTCACTACACATATGTTTCCTTGCCATAGATCACATTCTTGGATTTATGATGGAGACCATTTCTTGGTCAAAAATCCGTAGGTGTTAGCCTTCAATGTCATTGAAAATGGTCGTTCATGGCTATTTTCGACAAAAATTAGGGTTGTGTGGCCATTGATCGTCGACCAGAGGCTCATACACCTCACCCCACATATGTTTCCTTGCCATAGATCACATTCTTGGATTTCTGGTGGAGACCATTTCTTGGTCAAAAATCCGTAGGTGTTAGCCTTCGGTATTATTGAAAATGGTCGTTCATGGCTATTTTCGACAAAAATGGGGGTTGTGTGGCCATTGATCATCGACCAGACGCTCATACACCTCACCCCACATATGTTTCCTTGCCATAGATCACATTCTTGGATTTCTGGTGGAGACCATTTCTTGGTTAAAAACTCGTACGTGTTAGCCTTCGGTATTATTGAAAATGGTCATTCATGGTTATTTTCGGCAAAATGGGGGTTGTGTGGCCATTGATCATCGACCGGAGGCTCGTACACCTCACCCCACATAAGTTTCCTTGCCATAGATCACATTCTTGGATTTCTGGTGGAGACCATTTCTTGGTTAAAAATCCGTACGTGTTAGCCTTTGGTATTTTTGAAAATGGTCATTCATGGCTATTTTCGACAAAAATGGGGGTTGTGTGGCCATTGATCATCGACTAGAGGCTCATACACCTCACCCCACATATGTTTCCTTGCCATAGATCACATTCTTGGATTTCTGGTGGAGACCATTTCTTGGTAAAAAATCCGTAGGTGTTAGCCTTCGGTATTATTGAAAATGGTCGTTCATGGCTATTTTCGACAAAAATGGGGGTTGTGTGGCCATTGATCATCGACCAGACGCTCATACACCTCACCCCACATATGTTTCCTTGCCATAGATCACATTCTTGGATTTCTGGTGGAGACCATTTCTTGGTCTAAAATCCGTAGGTGTTAGCCTCTAGTATTATTGAAAATGGTCGCTCATGGCTATTTTCAAGGTCGCTCATGGCTATTTTCATAAAAAATGGGGGTTGTGTGGCCATTTATCATCGACTAGAGGCTCATAAACCTCACCCCACATATGTTTCATTGCCATAGATTACATTCTTGGATTTCTGGTGGAAACCATTTCTTGGTTAAAAACTCGTACGTGTTAGCCTTCGGTATTATTGAAAATGGTCATTCATGGCTATTTTCGGCAAAATGGGGGTTGTGTGGCCATTGATCGTCGACTAGAGGCTCATACACCTCACCCCACATATGTTTCCTTGTCGTAGATCACATTCTTGTATTTCTGGTGGTGACCATTTCTTGGTCAAAAATCAGTAGGTGTTAGCCTTCGATATTATTGAAAATGGTCGTTCATGGCTATTTTCGACAAAAATGGAGGTTGTGTGGCCATTGATCATCGACCAGAGGCTCATACACCTCACCCCACATATGTTTCCTTGCCATAGATCACATTCTTGGATTTCTGGTGGAGACCATTTCTTGGTCAAAAATCCGTAGGTGTTAGCCTTCGGTATTATTGAAAATGGTCGTTCATGGCTATTTTCGACAAAAATGGGGGTTGTGTGGCCATTGATCATCGACCAGACGCTCATACACCTCACCCCACATATGTTTCCTTGCCATAGATCACATTCTTGGATTTCTGGTGGAGACCATTTCTTGGTCTAAAATCCGTAGGTGTTAGCCTCTAGTATTATTGAAAATGGTCGCTCATGGCTATTTTCATGGTCGCTCATGGCTATTTTCATAAAAAATGGGGGTTGTGTGGCCATTTATCATCGACTAGAGGCTCATAAACCTCACCCCACATATGTTTCCTTGCCATAGATTACATTCTTGGATTTCTGGTGGAAACCATTTCTTGGTTAAAAACTCGTACGTGTTAGCCTTCGGTATTATTGAAAATGGTCATTCATGGCTATTTTCGGCAAAATGGGGGTTGTGTGGCCATTGATCGTCGACCAGAGGCTCATACACCTCACCCCACATATGTTTCCTTGTCGTAGATCACATTCTTGGATTT